>NW_026652276.1:87026158-87112402 GCF_009828535.3 Hylobates moloch
ATATATGGTTTGAAATCATGTATATATATATGGTTTGAAATCATATATATATATGGTTTGAAATCATATATATATATATATATGGTTTGAAAAAAATTTATCTCCTAAATCATGGCACTGATAATAAAATGTAATTCTAACGAAGGCAAGAATGAAATATGGTGGTCCATAAAGAGAGGCTTTAAAGTAAGTCACTCAGACTCCTATCTGTAGATTAGCCCTTAATCTAAAGAAGAAAAGAGCCTCAGTTGGTAGAGTTCAAGCTTAAAGTTCTAGCTATTTTAAAAAATCATATTTAGCTTTTAAAACTCAGAATAATAGCTGGTGTATTGTTAATGGTAGGAAAGGGACAGATTATCATGACTGATGGAGGGCTTAGAAAGCTTGTATATATTTTTATATATTTTGTGTATATTTTTCATTAGACATGACTAAAGAGTATTTAATAAATCTTATTTTTAGAAAAGGAGGGATTAATATAAAAAATAAATTAATGATCAATACCCTTTTCATTTAGTACAGAATAACTAAATACTATCAACATTTTCTCTCAATTGCCACTCTTATAAATCCTTTCACATTGCATCAACTTTCTCCTGAAATTTTATCCAGGTTACAGGTAACAAACTAACAGTTGATCTACCCTCCCTCCCTTCTACCTGATGCAGTGTTAAGATAGAGATGTGCCTTTCATTAAAACATTCATCTTCTCATGCTATGCCAGGACTCACCTGCCCTCGTTGGCACTCTGTTATCACAGAGCTGTGGTTTACAAATTGAAATTATCCCAAAAGGAGTCACAAAACATGCCTTGAGTGTCTAAAAATATTGGAAAAATATTAATTTTTATCTCATTCTTTAATAAATGTGTTTATATATGTCTCAAAATATCCCCATTATATAATTAGTACAGTAGTACATGTACATAATTTATAAATACAGTACACACATATGGGATGCGTAGGCCCGAAACTTATCTTTTACAGATGGCAAATGTGATTCAAATTTTGAGGATCGATGTCCTTAAGGAATCACTCATAGCTGGAGGCCAGGGTTTGACATTGGAGAGGGCATTTTTTGCAATGACTTTTAGAATTTGGTGGGCGGGAAGGGGAGCAGAGAGGGATTTTAGGTGTAGTGCATAGCACAGTCCTGATCAAGGATAATTTTTCCTGAGGGAGGGTAGATCAACTGTTTTAAGTTTGTTAAATGTAAGTTTGTTACATAAGTCCTTAACCACTTTCCAAAGAATCACTGAATATGCAATTGGATGAAAAACAAATAAAAAATAACAAGCAGCCCTGGATTTGATTCCTTAAATAAACAAAAGGCATTTTTCTTTTGCAGTTTTATTTGCAACATTTTCCAGAAGTGCAACCACAATGCAAATAGAGGGAATTTTTTTTAAAAATTATTATTTTGGAAAATCACATCACCTTTAGCAACCATGTCAGTTGTTATTTGCATTGCCAATGCAATACATCTGTATGAGCCTATATTTATAGGCATTAAATTCACAGTGGTTCCACATATAAGTGCAAGCATCTGAATTCTTTATCAGGTCTAATGCAATCATGTCTGACATTTATGCCTTAACATTTACATTATTTTGTTTAAATATTTTCTTTTTATTTTGTCATTACAGTAACTTTTTGTTTTTAGTTTGTTATATACATGTTATAATACATATAAATGTTATTTCCAGGTAGCTAAGTGGAGATTATCACATATTTTATAATATTTCAAATATATAAAGTATATACTTGCTACTAAAATAGACCTTTGAGTCAGATACGGTTGAGATCACTGCCCTGTGAGATAAGAGTCATATAATATGTAATTTGCAGACTTTGGTCCCTGTCATCAGCTCTTCATTTCATCATCAACCTTTGCAACTGCTCCCCTCATGTTTCCCAAATATGTTATGCACTGTTATGTCTATTCTGCTGTTCCTCTCATTCCTTTTCCTGGAAAAATAGTTATTCTTTTTTGTAAGACTCTGCTCAAATGGCAACCCACTTAGAGTTTATTACACTCCTGCCTGGGTGACCATAGCATTTTGCCCTTATCTCCAACATAACACTCCTATTTCCATCTTCCCAATTAAACCTGAGCTTCTAAAGGGCAGAGACAATGTCTTTTTCAGTCTTGGAGGGCAGGAATTGTGTTTTACTAATTTCTGTCTCCACAGCTTCTAACTTGGTTGCCTTATAATTGCTTGTTGACCAATCACTTATTCAATAAAATTGTATTCTTCAATGAACGAATAGCAAATATAAACACCTTAATGCATGACATTTATTTGGATTATTGCATCTTTAAAACTTTTTATTCCCCAGGATTAGAAGTCTATGGACCTACTATTCTAAACTCGGTTTGCCCTGTTGGTGGCTCTGCCTACCATCCCTCTTCATCATCTCCCCTCCTCTAGCGTCTGCTACCGCTGTCTTATTTATGTACACATTCTTCAGTGGCTCTAGCTATTGCCTCCAAATTATGCAGATTTCTCGCCTATTCTTTCTCTTCATATCTGGAATCAGAAGTATGAAGCAGTAAAAAAAAATTAAGAAAATACTATGCCTTCCTCAACATTCATTCTCCAGTGATTTTTACTCCCCTGATTAGAATTGCCAGTCCCTTATTTTGGCATTCTTAATGCCCAGTTCAGTTACTATCCAAATCAGCTGCTGGACTACGTCTTTCCATAATACCAAAAGTTAGCAAATAGCCTTTGACTTTAGCATGAGAAATACCTCATGTATGCCAAGGTACGCTCTTTAATTAATTGCAGTAAATGAAATCGGGTTTTCACACAAATAGGAGTTTTGTTAACATACAATTATGGAAGGCAATAGAATTTGTTTTACTTCAGCAACTTTTTTCTTTAAGATATTACATAAGAGGTTACAATTATTCTGGAATATAGAAGTTTATTGAATTTAAATTAATTTATAAATAAATGTCCTTGCAAGGTTCAAACACTAGTTAGAATAGTCAGAAGAGAAGCAAAGCCGCTGATAGTACAAAGAGGAAGCCAGTGTTACACAGTTCAGTGATAGCTAATTCTTATTTGTTTATTGATTATTTTAGTATCTTTCAGATACACTACTGGTTTGGTTTCAGTAATTACAGCTGATTGTAAACTATAGAAAGTCCTATATTAAAATAAGGCAGTTTTATAAGAAAAACACACTAATTCCTGAATACGGTCTTTGAAAACTCTTCCATATCGAAAATTCTATGAGTCTTTCTCAACTATGTTTCTGCCAATAGAAATATGATCTATGGGATAGAAGACATGTGACCTTATGAACATCCCTGTAAATTTCCCTTAACAGAATCTTCTGTTCTTACCAGTAAAATAAAAGATTATACTGTTGGAATAAAAATTCATTGAAAAGATTAAATAAATTTGTATTTTAATGTGCAATAAACTACCCTGAATACTTAATATTAAAACAACTGATAAAACATAAATGCTCTTCACAAGTCACAAAATATAAAGAATTTCTCAAGTCCGAAAATCTTTTCAGAGGTTTTCTATCCTTTGAGACCAGAAACATATAAGAAGATATATCATTTTGTTTCCTTGTGCCCGAAATCCCCCTCCTTTTCCTTTTAATTCTGCAAATTTTCCTTAAATATATTTTTGTAGCAAGGAGAATCTAACTTCTATTTATACCATTAATATTATGGCAGGAAAATAACATATATAGGATTTAGAGCTGGAAAAGAGAATAGAAAATATATAGCTCTAACACATGTTGGTATTTTATAGCTAGGGAAACTGAGTTCTGAAATTATGAGGCACTTCCAAGGCACCCAGTAAAGCAGTACCACTAGAATGTAGATTTTCTTAGTATATAGAGTCTTCTCATAATTGCAAGAAGTTTATCCACCTGTGTTAAAGATCTGATTGGACTATTTTGGGGGAGAAAAGAAACATGATTAAGCTTTTATTATTCTCTCTTCTCTATCCTTCTGTTTTTCTAAACTTCATAATTAATCTTTCTTCTATATGTCTCCAATAAACAAATTATCTATTTTCAATAAAGCCACATTTGATGTCAAGACTCCTCAGCAGCTCGTCACAAATGTCCCTTGTAGTAGTTGGTAATTTAATTCATTTTATCAGTCAAGTCCAGAAGCTAATATCTGATATTCAGGAGTTGTATACCTGGGTAGCTTTTGACATAGACCGTTTACTCCCCAGAATTGCAAATCAATGACTTTGGGACACAATTTGGTTGCAGGTGCATTTTTCTTTGGCTGCACAGAGTTTTAAAAAATCGAAAGCAAATCCCTTTATCAAGAGCAGAATCACCGGTGTGTCATTTGCTGTATTCCTACTACTTGTGTATACGACACCTGATGATCAGTTTCCATTATGATTATAGAACTGAAACCAATATGAATATTACTTTGTGTTTGTTTATTTTTGTTTTTTGAGAGGAGGGTATATGCATGTTTTCTTCCAATGGAGATATTCTTGGGAGAGAATGGAAAGAGTCATCAGACTCATCATTCCACTGATGCTTCATAGTCAAAGACTTTGCACTTAACAATTAGGGAAACTTTAAAAACATTTCAAACATTTCTTACTGTGCATAATATTCTGACATATATCATAGCCCTAATTCACTAAATAGACAGTTGCATGTCTAGTAATGTGATTAAATGTGTTGCTTAAAAGATATAGTGTTACCTAAGTCTGCTATCTTTTAAATTTCTTTTAAAATGGTTGATTGTAGAATAAAAAGCCAAACATTAAGAGAGTTAATTTATAATTTAGTATATATATTTGAGTATTATGAAGCTTATTTTTGCCATGATGATTTTAACTAGGAGCACAGTAATAACATTTTAGTTTATATTTAGTAATGTTCTATAAAAATAGTGCATTGTTTTTTACTGTAAGTGTAATGGCAAACAACAAAGGCTAAATATCTTACAGGTGAATTTAATATCATTAATGAGTGGTTTAATGTATAAATTGTAGATTCATTTAGTAAATTGAAGAATCATATATAAGCACAATGGTTAGAAGTCCTACATTTACAAAGAATAGTTTAAAATGAGATTTTGTAAAAGAATATTTTATGAAAATTAAAGATGACCCGCCTAAAAACTATAAAAAAATTATGTTGCAAATTTTGCTTCAAATATACTTCATTTGCAAAAGTATTAAAAATTAAAATCAAAGAAATAAAAATTTTTGTTTTCAGCAAATATGAATATCTAATTTGCCATGAATCTTAATGAGCATGTCAAAACATCAGATGATAAAAGGGATTGAAACACTGTTTGCAAACAACAAAATTATGAAAATTAATGCTTCATGGTCTAAATATTATTCTTCATTGACCAAAAAAATGTAACTTCTGTTCGGGTATACATAAAATACATAGTAATTGTTTATACAGTTTTATGAAAATAGAGTTTTATTTGGAAGTTATTACTTATTTTTAGCAATAATACTGACAAATTATTCTTATCACTTTTTCATGATACTTCTCAACATTTCTCGTAAACATCTGTTCGATTTCATTAAATTATTTAAGTATTTGATATTTTATTTTTCCTTTTAAATTTTTTAAAGATGGAATATGGTTTTAAAATTTTAATTTTTCTTTTTTTTTGAAATGTACTTCTAATATATATTAGATCTAAAACAACGGTTTGATTAATATTAATACAGCCGTGGGGTTTTTTTCTCTGTATTTTAAAATTTGTATTCTACATCACAACACTAGAAAAAAAAATCTGTCCCTCTGCCGGACTAGTGTTAGTTTGATGATTATACTAATATTAACTGCTTCACTTGAGTAAGCAAAGAGGAAGTAAAATACCAGTCAGACCAGCTGTTAATTCACAGAGTGTTGTACTACGCTTATTAAAAATACCCAAAAGATGTACCTTTGTGGTTCAGTCTTTTGAATTAGAATCAGAATATTAATCATGCCTCAGGCCTAAATTAAACATTGGAAGGCCCCTTAAGAATTTTCACCAAATTTTCTTGGATTTTTCTTTATTGGGTCTTCCTGGACTCTGTTTAGCTCTGTAATTGCTTTGCTCCTTTGTTGATAGGTTAAAGTACAACGTGATTTTCTCCATGTCATAATATTTAGGAGGACGGCTCAATGGTCTACTCCAAGTTGCGACGTGCAGCTGAGACACCTATTTATAACAGAAATAGTGTTTATAACGTTAAATAAGTTATGAAGTAAGAACAATTATGTATCTCAATGTCTGTAGTTAATTTTAAAAATCTGAATCATTACTGTCTTCATATCATTGTTATTCTAACAGGGTTATCTTAAGTGATCCTGCCAAATGTAATTGGCCTCTTACATATAATTTTTTAGTTTTATTTAAAAATAGAAAATCTAAGAAAAAGCTAAAGTTCTAGCATGTTCAAAACATACTATTGTCTGTTTTCAGAAAATGTTCATTATTACTAATAAATATCTGCCTGATTACTTACATGCATGTGTACACAATTTCAAGGAGCTGAAGCATATGATTAACAGTAGCATTTGTGCATCTAGCTGTCCAAGAATTGTTTCTAGAGTATATTATTTATACTGGAGTTCAATTTGAACTCCAGACACGAGAAACCAAAACAAAAATATTATGATCTTCAACTATTTTTAAAATGTTTAACATATCTCTGTTATGTCATTTTCAAGGCAAAGAGATGAAATAGAAAGGTATGTTAACTTGAGACTATATTATTTTAAAAAATAATTAATGATAATAACAAAATACTAGTGCTCTTGATACATCACAAAACTTCCTTTTTCATTTCTCCATTGAATTTTTAATAAACTGCTAATATTTAAATAGGAAATTTATTAGCTCTGAATTCCCTCATAATTATTTGTGGAAATATAAAATATGTCTGTTGAAATTGATATTTTGATTTGTTAACACATTTGGTAGAAGAAACATGTTCATCTTTTTTAAAGTTTGCTTAATAATATTTGAACTAAGCTGATACATGGACTTTATCTTGGAAGCATCTGTATATTGTGTATCAGAATAATAGGTGTGGCTCTATGTGATTAAAACAAACAAAATGCCTATCAATTCATACTACTATTAGACAAAAACAAGTGAGGGTGAATTGTTAACTATTTTAAATTATCAGTTAACTATATGTTACCTAATTATCATTACACAAGTTAACAGAGAGAAAATATAAATTCATCTGACCTGATAGGTATCTAAAAAAGCAGTGCTGCACACTGTTAAAAACACTTTGGGTAGCTATGAATTACCTACAAAACAAGAGCAATAACAAAAAAGGAAGTACACATTTCAGAGGGAAGTGCGAACAGTGAATGACTGGGGAGTACTTGGGGAACCTAACTTGGCCACTGTGGTACTAGCAGTGCTGTGCTGTAAAACTGAGTATCATTGATGTTCTGAAGTTGGTCTCATCTTTCTTTTTCCCTTCTCTGTGTAGCTACTTGAGTGACAGACAAATGAATCACAACTTATTAATTGGAATGTGTGAAATAATTTGCTAGTTTTCAAAAATCAAGTACAATTTTGTTAAGCATTTCAATCAGAGATCAAACTATGACCAACAAAGAATAGGTAACTGAAGGAAAAATGTCTAGTCCTTCTTTGACAACATTAGTAGTGAAAATTATCACAAATCCAATGAAATGTCAAGCATTTAGTAGACTGAAGACTCATGAGACCTATGAGATTATGAACACTTTATATTAATCCAAATCATAATGGCCTGGAATTGTTACGGAGTGGGGCTGTTATAATGAATCTTTATAGCCCAAATCTAACCATTATAAATATTTTACAAATTTGTGTTTTGTATTTCTCCATTTTTTTGGAATACATCAAAAGCATATCCCAAATAACTTATTTCACCCATAAATACTAAGGGAAGTGTTACTAAGAAATAATATTTTTAATATGTCATTTGTTTGTTGTAGTATTTTAAAACAAATTTCAAAAATGTTATTTTACCTTAAATATTTTGGTATGTATCTCTAGCAGTTAAAGCATTTTTAAAATCAAATAATATTAAAAATATAACTCCTTAATATCATCTAATAAACTGGTCCCTGTTCGAATGTTTAACATTTTTGTCATCAGCTCTATTTTTCAAACAGTTTTTGACTAAGGATCTAGAGTTTATATGTTGTACTTAGTCAATTAAGCCTTTTAAATCTTCAAAAATATATAGCTGCTTATTCTACTTTTTTTCTTGCCGTTGATTTTAAATCACTGATATTTACCTTGAAGAATCGTCTACATTCTGACTTGGTTAATTTCCCTTGTATTTATTGTAAACCTATACTTATATTTAGAAGTTTGATTACATTCAGATTTAACCGGTACTCTGAGCTTTGTATTTTATCTCATCAGAAGGCACATATATGTAGTTGCAGCACTTTTAGAGATACATTAAAGCATATCAGTAATAAACTGAAGGAAATATAAAAAATTTACTTTGTTTTAATTTTTAATTGTTGTGGGTTACATAGTAGGTGTATTATTTGTGGGGTTACTTTGCTAATTTTAACAGCAAAAGGTTTAAAACTAACACATATATCCATCAATAGAAAACTGATCAAACAAATAATAGCATACTATGCAGCCGAATAAAAAATGTGGAATATAATTTCCAGGATATGATGTTGCATGAAAACACCATTTGGAAGAAATACACAAGACGGTATGTGTATAGCAAATATGCATGTAATATAAAGTATATGTGTTAGGTATATAGCATGCTACCACTTAAAAATGGGTACATGTATATATACACACACATATATAGTATATTTAGTTATATTAAAATGAGTATATAAAAGATAACATTTTTAAAGTGTGTATGTATGTTTATACGGTATATATGTATACATGCTATATATGTATATATATGTGTGTGTGTGTATATATATATATATATATATATATGTATATATACACCTGCGTGTGTGGGAAGAAATAGAGTGACTAGGGCAGTGGTAGAGACTGGACTTCTTTGTAAATAGATCATAGATTTATAGACATGGCTCTGAAACAATTTAAATAGTTTATAAATTATAAAACAAAATAAACTAATTTGTCTTTCTATCTCTGGCATGGTATATATCTAACAGCAGAAAGGCCTGCAAAAAATCCTAAATTATCTTTCTTGATCATGTCTTTGGTTGTAATGTTAAAGTTATCCTGAAATACTTGTGTATATACTGTGGAATATAGCAAAAGAATAATTATATCATTGAGAGGCAGGATTTTCATTGTGGTTAAAAGGGAAACATATTTAAGAAACCCAATCAGAAAAGTTAAAATCCTGCTTTTGAATTAAAGTCATTAATAAAAGTAGATTTTATGTCTTAAGAAACACTGACACACACACATAAGCCCACACAAACACACATTCTGTCTCTCCACTCAGAAGGCTAGAAAAATGACTAATCTTGTGTCAGTAAGCATTCTGAGCACCTTTAAAAATCCTCTGTGCCCTGGCTATTTGTGCCTTCTACAACTGTAACTCCTGGCAATCACTGGTATTTTCGCTGACTCCATAGTTTTGTCTTTTCTGGAGTGTCATGTGGTTAAAATCATACACTATGTAGCCTTTTCAGATTGGCTTCTGTCACTTAGTAATACGCATCCAAGTTTCCTCTATGTCTTAATATCTCATTTTATTTTAAAATTATTTTGTTTTAGATTAAAGGGGTACACGTGCATGTTTGTTATGTGGGTATATTGCTCAATGGGTGGGAGTGGGCCTTCCAGTGTACACATTATCCAAATAATGAACATTGTACAAATAAGTAGCTTTTTTACTGTCACCCTGCTTCCACCCTCTCTCCTTTTAGCGTCCCCAGTGTCTATTATTTCTACCTTTGTGTTTATGTGTATTCATTGTTTACCTTCCACTTGTAAGTGATAATACACAGTATTTGATTTTCTGTTTCTGAGCTAGTTCACTTAGGATAATGGCTTCCAATTCCACCAATATCACTTCAAAGAACATGATTATATTCATTTTTATGGTTATATAGTATTCCATGGTGTTATATGTCACATTTTCTTTATAAAATCAACCATTGATGGGCACTTAGGTTGGTTCCATGACTTTGGTACTGTGAAAAATACTGCAGTAAATATATGTGTACAAGGTGTCTTTTTTATATAATGATTTATTTTCATTTGGGTACATGCCAAGCAGTGGGATTGCTGGGTAGAGTTGGAGTTCTGTTGTCAGTTCTTTGAGACATCTCCATCCTGCTTTCCATAGAGGTTGAACTAATTTACATTCCCACCAACAGTATACAAGTGTCCCCTTTTCTCTGCATCCCTGCCAATATCTGCTGTTTTTGACTTTTTCATAATAGCCATTCTGCCTGGTATAAGATATCTCATTGTGGTTTTAATTTCAATTTCCCTGATCGTTAGTGAGGTTGAGCATTTTTTCACGTGTTTATTGGCTGTTTGTGTGTCTTCTTTTGAGAAATGGCTGTTCATATCCTTTGCCCAGTTTTTAATGGAGTTGTTTGTTTTCTCTCATGAATTGTTTGAGTTCCTTGTAGATTTTGGATATAGGTCATTTGTTGGATGCAAAATTTGAAAATATTTTTTCCCATTGTGCAGGTTGTCTGCCTGTGCTGTTAATTACTTCTTTTGCTATGCAGAAGCTTTTTAGTTTAATTAAGTCCTATTTCCCTATTATTGTTTCTGTTGCATTTGCTTTTGGGGTCTTTGTCATAAATTCTTTGCCTAAGCCAATGTCCATAAGAGAATTTCCTATGTTTTCTTCTAGGTTTAATACAGTTTCAGGTCTTCCAGTTAAGCTCTTTAATCGATCTTGAGTTAATCTTTATATATTTTGAGAGCTAGGTCCCCAGTTTCATTCTGCATATGACTAGTCAATTTTGCCAGAACCCCTTATTGAATAAGATGTCCTTTCCCATTATTTTATTTTATTTTTTTTGTCAACTTTGTTGAAAATAAGTTAGTTGTAGATATGTGGCTTTACTTATGCATTCTCTATTCTGTTCCATTGATCTATACATTCATTTTTATATCAGTACCATGCTACTTTAGTTATAAAATGCTACTGATTTTCGTACATTGATTTTGCATTCTGAAACCTTAGTGAAGTTGTTTATCAAGACTAACAGTCTTTTGGAGGAATCTTTAGGGTTTTTCTGGGTATGCAATCATGTCATCAGTAAACAGAGATAATGTGACTTCTTCTTTTCCACTTTGTATTCCTCTTATTTCTTTCTCTTGCCTGATTGCTTAGGCTAATACTTCTAGTACTATGCTGAATAAGAGTGGTGAGAGTAAATATCCTTTTCTTGTTCTAATTCCTAGGGGAAGGGCTTCCAACTTTTTCTCATTCAGTATGATTTTGGCTGTGGGTTTGTCATAACTCATTCCTTTTTAGCACTGAATTATAGCACATTTTCTGGCTGTAACAAAGTTTATCTACATGCACACCTACTATAGGGTATCTCAAGTGCTTCCAAGTTTTGGCAATTATAAATAAAGCTGCCATAAATATCCACGTGCAGCTTTTTGAGTGGATATAACTTTTCAACTCTTTCGGAGCACAATTGCTAGATTGTATGGTGAGAATATGTTTAGTTTTGTAAGAAACTGCCCAAACTCTCTTCCAAAGTGGCTGTACCATTTTACATTCCCACCAGTAATGAATGAGAGTGCCTGTTGCTCCCTATTTTCACCAGCATTTGCTGTTGTCAATGTCTTGAATTTTGACTATTCTAATAGGTATGTAATAATATCTCATTATTGTTTAATGTTTTATATAACTACCTAACGACATATGATGTTGTGCTCTTTTCACATGCTTATTTGCCATCTGCATATCTTCTGTGATGAGGTGTCAATTTAGGATTTTTTGTTGTTGTTGTTTGTTTTCTTTTTTTTTTTTTTTTTTTTTTTGAGACAGAGTCTCACTCTGTCACCCAGGCTGGAGTGCAATGGCGTGATCTTGGCTCACTGCAACCTCTGCCTCCCAGGTACAAGCGATTCTCCTGCCTCAGCCTCCTGAGTAGCTGGGATTACAGGTGTGTGCCACCACACCCGGCTAATTTTTGTATTTTTAGTAGAGATGGGTTTTCACCACGTTGGTCAGGCTGGTCTCAAACCCCTGACTGCGTGATCTGCCCGACTCAGCCTCCCAAACATTTTTAAATTGGGTTATCCACTTTCTCACTGTTGAGCTTTAAGAGTTTTTAGTATATTTTAGACAACAGTGCTTTATTAGATATGTCTCTTACAAATATTTTCTCCGAGTCTATGGCTTGTCTTTTTATTCTCTTGACAGGGTTTTTGACAGAGAAGAAGTTTTGTATTTTAATTAAATCAAATTTATCATTTTTTTCTTTCATGGATCATGCCATTGAGGTTGTATCTAAAATGTCATTGCAATACCCAGGGTTATGTAGATTTCCTCCCATGTTATCTTCCAGGAATTTTATAATTTTGTGTTTTACATTTAGGTCTATATTCCATTTTGAGTTAATTTTTGTGGAGTGTTTCTCAAACTTTTTCAAAAAACTGAAGATAAAGGAATATTTCTGAATTCATTTTACAAGGCCAGCATTTCCCCAATACCAAAGCTAGATAAGACACTATAGGAAAAGAAAATTACATGCCAATAACCCTGATGAACATGGATGCAAAAATCCTCAACAAAACATTGGTAAACTAAAATCAACAGCATATTAAAAGGATCATTCACCAGGATTAAGTGAGATTTGTTTCTAGTATGAAAAAGAAAACATAGTTCAACATATGCAAATCAATAAATATGACACATGTTAACAGAATAAAGGACAAACATCATATGATCATCTCAGTAGATGCAGAAAAAGCATTTGACAAAATTAAACATTTCTTCTTCATAAAAAACTATCAACAAATTAAGTCTAGAAGGAATGTATCTTAACACAATAAAGGCCATATATTACAAGCCCAAGCTAGCATCATATGCTGTGGTGAAAAGTTGAATTCTTTTTCTCTCAGATGAAGAATAAGGCAAAGATGCCCTCTCCTGCTATGCAGCTTCTATTCTACGTACTACCGGAGTTACACAGAGTAATTATTCAAGAACAAGAAAGCATCCAAATTGTAAAGGAAGAGGTTGAATTGTCCTTGTTTGCAGATGACATACTCTTATGTATAGACAACCTTAAAGACTCCACAAAAACTATTAGAACTAATAAACAAATTTAATAAAATTGCAGGATACAAAATTAACATACAAAAATAAATAGCGTTCCTGTACACTAACAATGAACTATCCAAAAAAGAATTTTTTAAAACAAAATTCTATTTACAATAGATACCAAAACTACTCAGGAGTAAATTTAACCAAGGTGAAAGATCTGTGCATTGAAAACTATAAAACATTGATGGAAGAAGACTTAAACAAATACGGTGTTCATTAATTGGAAAAATTAATATTGTTATATCCGTCTACCAAAAGTCCATACTACCCAAAGCGTCTGTACTAACTAAGGTGATCTGTAGATTAAGTGCAATCCCTATCAAAATTCCAATGATGTTTTCACTGAGATAGAAAAAACAATCCTACATTCATATGGAACAAATGGTTGACAAATAGACAAGCAATCTTGAGAAAAAGAACAAGACTAAAGGCATCATACTACTACAAAGCTACAGTAGTCAAAACAACATGGTTCTGGCATGAAAAAAACACATAGACCAATGGATTAGTATAGAAATCCTAGTAATAAATCCAGGAATTTACAATCAATTGATTTTAGACAAAGATGCAAAAGGACGCACAATAGGACAAAGATCTTCTCCTCGGTAACTGCTGTTGGGAAAACGATATCCACACTTAGAAGAATGAAATTAGATACTTACCTCATATCAGTTGCAAAAATCAAATCAAAATGGATTAAAGACTTACATGTAAAACCTGAAATGGTAAAAAATACTAGAATAAAACATAGGGGAAAATCTTCATGACAATGGTCTGGGCAGTGATTTTTTGGGATATGACCCCAAAAGCACAGACAACAAAAGTAAAAACAAACAGGATTACATCAAACTTCAAAGCTTCTGCACAGCAAAGGAAGTAATTACCAAAACAAAGACATGACCCATGGAATGGAAAAATATATTTGCAAAGCATACATCTGATAAGGGGTTATTACTCAAAATATATAAGGAACTCAGACAACTCAATAGCAAGAAAACCAAAAACCTAATTTAAAAAATAGGCAATAGACTGGAATAGACATTTCTTTTCTTTTCCTTTCTTTCTTTCTTTCTTTCTTTCTTTCTTTCTTTCTTTCTTTCTTTCTTTCTTTTTCTTTCTTTCTTTCTTTCTTTTTCTTTTTCTTTCTTTCCTTTCTTTCTTTTTCTTTCTTTTTTTTCTCTTTTTCTTTCTTTTTTTTTTTTATTTTGACAGAGTGTCACTCTTATTGCCCAGGCTGGAGTGCAGTGGTGTGATCTCGGCTCACTGAAACCACTGCCTCCCGGGTTCAAGTGATTCTCCTGCCTCAGCCTCCGAAGTAGCTGGGATTCCAGGCATCCGCCACCACTCCTGGCTAATTTTCTGTTTAGTAGAGATGGGGTTTCACCATGTTAGTAAGGCTGGTCTCAAACTCCTGACCTCAGGTGATCTACCCGCCTTTGGCCTTCCAGAGGGTTGGGATTACAGTGTGTGCCACCGTTCTTAAAATAAGACATAAAAATGGCCAATAAGTACATGAAAAAAATGCTCACCGTTACTAACCATCAGAGAAATACAATTTAAAAACACAATAAGATATTACCTCATACATGTTAGGAGGGCTATCATCAGAAAGATAAAAGATGACAGCTGTTGGTGAGGTTGTGGAGAAAAGGGAACCTCTGTGCACTATTGGTAGGAATGTAAATTTGTACAATCGGCATCAAAATGGTATGGAGGTTCCTCAAAAATTAAAAATAGAATTACCATGTGATCCAGTAGTCTCAACATCATGTTGTACACCATAAGTGTATATGGTTTATAGCCGTCAATTAAAAACAAAGCCTGGACTTAACATTATCCTAAAATCAATGAGGATATAAGTTTGACATATTCCTGGCATACTGTAGGCCTAGGAAGTAGGGAATGTTGGAGTGGATCTATTGTGTGTGACCCCTACAACCTTCCCTTAAAGCATTTCTCAGATGAGGCCAAGAGAACACTCCATCCTTGTAAAATTAAGATGTAGCTGACCTCTGTAGGCAAGGCACAACAGTAGGAGGTACCACAATGAGATGGGATTGGGTGGTTTTTATGGAAATAATGGGATTACTGAGAGGAAGAGGCCAGATCATGGCCTTTACCCCTTAGAAAAGATGTGTGTACAATGACCATAGAAACCAGAGATGGAATAGTAACCAGAGATCTATGACATTGCCTGATTAATATGCCATTAGGGATAAAATAAGTTAGTACCTTACTAAGGTATTGCTTGACATATATAAACAAAAAAAAGTGGGTCTGGTCAACAAAAACCTAATATAAATTGACATGTGGGGATTTATGGCCTCTTACCTAGTTCTCTGCCCTAAGTTTGTCTTGCCTGAATTCACTGATGGGAAATTAATCCCTATGAAGCAGTCTATTTCATTTTTAATATGTCTTCATAATTTCCACCTATTGGTTTTTGCTTTTTCTTCCAGATCCACATAGAAATAATCCAATGTCTACTCTACTGGGAAATTACTTAAATATTTGAAGACAATTTTTGGGTTTCTCTCCACCCTCAAAGTTTTAAATTCTTTCACTATTCTGGTTGCTACACAGTTGCTTTCCAGTTTTTAATGACAGTGTCTGAAATGCTTCAGTTGTGTGAGGTGGACCTCCAAAATTTGGTCAGAATTATCTCTGCCAGACTCTGGTTATAGTACTGGTTAACGTACTCTAAGATTAAAAAAGCTTCATTGTCAGATTTGTTGCAATATTGAATTTAATAAAATGTTATCCTAAAAATTCTGGAAAAGATGGAATAAACAGATGCTGTTCAATAATATATGCTTATGGCAAATGTTTTACAGAGTACCCTCCTGTGACCCATATTGTTCATCATTTACTGGTTAAAACATATCAGAAACTCTGGTTTGAAATGGGTTTCAGACATTCTGTCTTGGATTTGATGGCTTCAGTGGTGTAGAATTGGCTTAGGTTCATGTTTCATTTTAAGCTAAGATATAGGACACATGGTGAAAAGTTAGGTCGGAATGGAGTTTGTACCTTAGGTGATATATCTTACCCATTAATGACTGCTGGGTTTCATGTGACATGCTCAGTTTCTATGATGCTTAAAACTGCATTTTCAAAGAACACATATGTGCTGACAAAAATAAAATCATTGTTGTTTTTTAAAATATGTCTGGGATCAACATGCTTATGAGAGAGGTTGCCTTAATTCCAGTCCACTATCGTTCGCCACCACCTTGATGGCAATGAATCCATAAATGGAATGCTTTTATTATACCTCCTAGGAGCTATAAGTCTAGCATATTCTTGAGTTGTTGGATTTTTCCTCTGATGTTACTGTTAATTAGACTGTTTTATTCCATTATTATTTATGTAAAAGTATTAACATTTTTTGGAGCTTATTTCCCCATCCTGAAATTTGAGGAAAGTTTTTTTTTTCAAAGGAAAGTAACTCATGAGTTCCTAGTTAATATATAAAAAGAGAGCTTTAATAAAATAATACATAATCCTTTCGAGAATGTACAATTTTAAGCCTAAACTATTCCTATCATTAAGAATTTACATTCTCTGAAAAAGAACAATTTTGAAAATAAACATACTTAGCAAAGAAGAAACAAGGTGTATATGTCTGCTGGTGATATTTTACAAGTTAAATATCTAATCTATTTCAGTGTATAGTAGGGCTTGATGACTTTGCATAGCATTTGGTGAACCACATGTTGCAAGGTATCTTCCATTGGATTCTTTGGAATAGACTTTTGGAGGACAATGAAGTCCTTGACATTGTATACAGAGTGTTTGAGATAAATGTACCTGTGCATTTATCTGAAAAAAAATTTCAGACTTGTTAGATTTTCACAATGGCTCATAAAATAGATCCCATAAAAGATTAATAGCTTTGATAGGTAAGTGTGATATGTGACAAATTTATAAACTGATAATCTTTACTTTTAAAACTAGGGTTTTTGAAATGGATGTTGGAGCTTTCAAGTGGGATATTCATGAGTGGCAGGAGAGCAAACTCTAGATGGCAGGTTCACTTCAGATTGTGCTCCATTTGATCTGGCTAAAACACTCTGGATATTAGTTCTTTCAAAATATTTCTGGAAAGGCTAACACAGTAGGTGTGTTTATAGCTCTTCAAAAGATTCATATTGAGAGACCTGGAGATTAACGATCTTTGTTGCCAGGTATAAGCTCAGGTAGCTTCCTAAGCAGTCCTGCACATTGCCATGGCAATGGATTTCTAACCTGACCTGGAGAGCCAATACCTGTTGGAGAAAGATAGGTCCTTCACATCTATGGATCACAGTTCTTTAAGAAATGAGGTTACATGTTTTATTTTACAGTTTTTTTTAATGTTGCTATATTGTATTTATAAAGAAAAGATTAAATAAAACAAAATTAGATAAATTAATGGGATTAAATATCACTAGAAAGAAAATTTACAAATTTTCTGGTCAGTGGGTCTTATCAAATACTGATGACTTATGTCTGAATTTAATTTACGTAATTAAGACAAAACTCAACTTTCTTGAAAAAAAATCAGGTTGTATTTTAGCAGGGGTGTGGGAGGGGATTAAATCCTGTGGGCTATCCTACAGAAAATGTTTTGATTGGTGTCCTGCAAAATAATTCTGAATAACATGAACCTTATTCCTTTGCAGTGAGAAATTAAATTGCTCCAATATATTTAGCTGGATTTTAAGCAGAATTTTGCTTTTCTGATAACAAAACATTTGGTGTACCATATCATTTCTACTTAAGCTATTGTTTTATATCCATGTTCTACAAACTTTAGTGTGCACAAGAATCACAGGAGAATCATGTTAAAATGCAGATTCTTATTCAGTAGTTCTGGAAAAGAGCTTGAAATTCTGAAACTTTTATAAGCTCCCAAGCTAGGCCAATATTGCTGGTGCCCAGACCACATAATTGAGTAGCAAAGCCCTGTATGATATGGCTATTATATTTCTTCAAATATACTATGTAATTGCAACATTTTCAGTTTCATATTGAGACATTTTTTGATAGCGAATGCATTCATTAAATAAAATTGAATAAAAATAAATTCATAAACAGGTCTATGTTGAAAGAAAATAACAGTTCATATCTGAATTTTTAAATATGCTAAAAGTAAAAATGATTTAGGTTTGTACTTTTCAAAAATTGGTTTTACCTGATGGTTCCAGAGCCACATAAAACATCTATGCTTCATTGCCATAGATATGCTAGTTCCTTTTTAATGGATATTTTTACATAGCTGATGATATTAGAAAACTGGAAAAGCTCACTGGCAATTTCTCTATCATTTATTTGAATGGTGAGATAGCGTCAAACAATAGTGACTTTAGAGAATAATTTAAAAGTACAGACATATGCGTGCCCTGTGCTCAAAATTCAATATTCATATGTAGCACTGCATAGGATGCACCTAGTTCAAATCCTCAATCAGCACCTATTTGACCTGCTGAGAACTGGCAGTGTTTTGGACCACCATGTGGCTTGCTTCCTAGTGTACAGTAAATTTCTTTGAAAACGAAGGTCCGTGAGCTTTTTGACTTTGGCAGAAAGGACAAAACAGGAACATAATGAACTATAAATTTTAGTGTATTTATGAGTATTTATAGCTCACTGCAAGGTTTTACTTTCTGTGTTTTTCATACATTTCGTCTGATCTTGGCTCTGGCAGCAGATTTAGTATGTTTGACCTTCTGACTAGAACAGTTACATCAGGTCCACATTAACTGGCAAATGTTTTATTATGTGGAGAGACTTGCAGCATGGGGGAAGGTTAGAATAATTTTCAATGAAACACACTCTTGGTGCTACCTTTTGGCAAAAGTTTGCATTTATTTTTATTTCATTTTTAAGACAAAATTAACAATTAACGTTAATTGTAACAATATTACTCTTTAAAATGCAGCTGCCATAATCTTTTAACTTTAATTATCATGTGTCCATATGAGAGCTTTTGAATGTCAAAATGCTTTTGAATGTGAAGGGACAGGTAACATTGCTTTATAGCCTTCTGCCTATTCTTGGGATTATTTACAAATTGCACAGATTTGAATCTCTAGACCTAATTGTCTTATACAGCTGTGGGGATGATTGTCTGAGTTAACCGTGTTAGACTTGCTACAAACACAGGAAAATTTTATTGATTGACAATGACGTCTCTGCCACTTCAATTGTGACCTAGTAGTTCATGCGAGATGTGTCTTTGCTATTCTAACTTATTTTTCTTCACATCAGCGCAGCATGGCCACAGTAGGATGAGGCAGTGAAATCCTGTGTGAGACTTCCTCAGCGGGAGCACGTCCTGCAGGCCTACTGGTGGGCGGAGGCCTGCTGAGAAAGGTGTCAGAGAAAGGTCCACTGGGGGAGCAAGACTCACTCGAAGAGCCCCTACTAGGTGGCAATGCTCAGGGGGAGGAGTGTAGATTGGAACAAAACACTCTTATTTTCATTCAATAGACTAAAATGTATTTACAATTGTGTTCTTCCAGATTAAGTATTTGAGGCCTCTTATTTTTGTCTCCTTTTACTATTTTTTTTCCTTAATCACCTCATTAATTTCCAGTTTGGTTTAAGATATTCAACAGGCTGGAACTATATGGCTCATTTATTCTACTTTACTTATTTACTTTTTCAAAGCGAGATGGATAAAATCAATTAATAAATTTAAGCCCGTTTGCTATGATTTGGAGAGCTGTCAAATAATACATCTTCCTTTCTTCACTAAAGTGCTGTAAAATAATTTATCTGTGAGAATAAGGCAAAATGGCAGACTGTTGTCTTCTGAAGGCTTAAGTTCATTTCTGCCCAGAGCCGGGATATGGGCTAAGCAGCCTGCGCAAGGATTCTACCATATTCTATCAGTGAAATTCTTAATTGCTGGCTTTATTACTTATATGAAAAGCATAAACAATTAATCAGTATTCTGATTCTCTTTTATACGTGTATAAATCTATTTTTATGATGATTCCTATGATGTGTTTGAGTCTTAAACTGAAATTAAATCTTGTGTAAGGAATGGCAAAACCACTCTTCAGCACCAATTTGGAAAGCATAATGATTGATAATAGCATACACACAGGCAAAAACATACAATCTGAAATATAGTCAAGTATGTTAGAATGAAAAAATGCCTGTCTGATGGGAAGAATGGATAGGGTATGGATTAAGTCTGGTCAGAGACAAGGAATATGTTAATGATGCCCAGGAGAAGAATGAAAGGGATTGCCAAATGCTCTAGGGAAGGAAGTCTTCAGACACATCTGAGGTGGGTAAACTTCTGACTGTAATAATTTCCAACGTAGGCATAGCTTGTTCTCCTGTTTACAAAAAAGAAGTAAAAACACTAGAAAATAGGTGTTGAGGGGGTGGGGGGCAAAGTGAGGGAGAGCATTAAGACAAATACCTAATGCATATGGGGCTTAAAACCTGGATGATGGGTTGATGAGCACAGCAAACCACCATGGCACATGTATACCTATGTAACAAACCTGCACATTCTGCACATGTATCCCAGAATTTAAAGTTTAATAAATACATTTTAAAAAAAGAAAATAAGTGTTGAATAGCACAGCTCAATCAGTATCTGGTAGTAAAAATAATCCACTCAAGGGTGTCATGGGTACTGAGTTGTATATCATAATTTAAGTGCTTAGACCAATGCCTGGGACAGTTAGTGCTCAACACACATTGGAGATAATTTCCGTATACATACAGACACAGCTAGTGAAAGATAGAGATATATATTACATGTATATGCCATTTATGAAGGGAAAATAAATCACAGAAATCTACAAAAGAAATTTACACAACTTTGCATAAGGCTAGAAATATTTATATTTTCCGTTTTCTTTTTTAGTTTATAATTAAGTAGTTACGTGCTCATTGTGGAAAAGTAAAATGGTACAGAAGTATATATAGTAAAACATTATAATGTATACATCTTTTAGCAATTTTTCCAGAATTTTTCTATTTACATATATGCATATACATACATTGATGTGTATATATACACACACAAATAAAGAATTATTACTTTTTTACATTTGTAAGCACAAATGGGCTCAGATACATTTTATCTCTATATCATTAGCTGAGTGGGAATAAGCAGAAGATTTACATGAAGATATTTTTGTCACACATACTTGTAGTACAACTTTATTACTCGTAGTGTATTAGCCTAACATAGTTGATTTCTTTTAGAAGTATATATTTATCTATATATCCATCTATCTATCCAGCTATCTATCTATCATCTATCTATCTATCTGTCTATCTATTTGTCTATCATCACGGAGGAATCCAATAGTATAAATGTAGTTGCTATAACAAATACCCAGTGAAAGATGTTTTATAGTTTCCTTTTAAAACTCTACGTTAATGACCTGATAATACTCTGTGATAGCTTTTGGAAAACATGTGAAGTTTCTGACAGTGTGTCAACAAAGTGTCAAATATTGTGAGCAAGAAGCTATGAACTGGAATCATAGTGTCACCAAGTGTTAAAGCTGGAGGGACCTTAGACCCCCTTCATGTTGAAAGTAATGGAGCTGAAGCCCGGGAGGATATAGTGATTTGTTCAAGGTCACAAACCAAGTGAGTAAGAACAGAAGAATAGAACTTTGGTCCCCGGGTTCCCAGTCCTCATCTCTTTTAGATTTGTAATTTTGCTCCTAACTAGGTTTATTGTTTAATTTTATATGGAACAAAACAGATTATAGAATGGAGTCAGAGATTTTTGGGAATCTGAGGCATTTTAAAGGTCACTCATTTCTTACTAGTCAGAGTAAGTAGCTATCTATCCCGATCATTTATTGAAGCATTTATTCCATGTAACTCCTAGTGATGTTACTTTCCCTGACAATGAGAAGCAGCAGTCATAGTTTTGAATAAAACTAATCCCTCCCTTTAAATCTACTTTTTGTTGAAGGAAGTATTTCTTGTCTTTCTTTCTTGCACTCTAGCTTTTTAAATAGACATACCGTTTGTCTTTGCACCACTAGATCGTGACATAAATAGAAATTATTATCACAAACACAGGCACACAAATACATGCAAATGCCCAGGCATGTACACACACACACACACACACACCCCACGTGAAGCATTTGACAGAGGCCGAGCACTTTCACATATTAATTCTCACCGTAATTGCAAGTTAGTTGAATGTTCTCAAAAGTCCATTTTATAGATGAGAAAACAGAGTCAAAGAGCCATAGATTTTCCAAAATAAAGGCCCAAAACTAGGTCTTTTCCTTTTAATATACATATACATAATGGATTATAGATCTTTAATGAACAATTAAGATAAGTGAGACTATTTTAAAGAATACTAAAATCTTTTGGAAATGATAAAAAAGAAAATTAAAGTAATATTTTTACCTACTCTTTAGTGTTAAGCAGTAATATTTTGTATTAGAAAATCCAGACTAACATTTCTATATTTTCAATTTAATATTTTAAATTCTGAATCTTCTTTGAGAGATAAAATATATATTTGTTCAAATTTTTATTTTTTATCAACAAGTAAAAATTATATATACATATGGTATACCATATGATGTTTTGATATACGTATACATTGTGGAATGGCTAAATGAGGCTGTTTAACATGTCCATTACCTCACATAATTATCTTTTTGTGGTGAAGACACTTAAAATCAATTTCTTTCTTTTTTTTTTTTTTTTTTTTTTTGAGACGGAGTCTCGCTCTGTCACCCAGGCTGGAGTGCAGTGGTGCGATCTCAGCTCACTGCAAGCTCCGCCTCCCGGGTTCACGCCATTCTCCTGCCTCAGCCTCTCCGAGTAGCTGGGACTACAGGCGCCCACCACCACACCTGGCTAATTTTTTTGTATTTTTAGTAGAGATGGGGTTTCACCGTGGTCTCAATCTCCTGACCTCGTGATCCACCCACCTCGGCCTCCCAAAGTGCTTAAAATCAATTTCTTAGCAATTTTCAACTGTACAATATATTGTTGTTAACTGTAGTCACTATGATGTACAATAGAACTCTTAAACTTATTTTTTCGGTCCAGCTGAAGTTTTGTGCCCTTTGACCAACATCTTCTCAATCCTTCCATCCCTGCTACTAACCCCCAGGACTCTCGTAACCATTATTTTACTTTCTGTTTCTGTGAGTTCAGCTTTTTTAGCTTCCACATTTAAGTGAGATCATGCAGTATTTGTCTTTCTTATTTCACAACCTAGAGATAATGATCTCTAGGCTGAATTACATTGTCTTAAATGACAGAGTTTCCTTCATTTTCAAAGCTGAATAGTATTCCATTGTGTATACATACTACATTTACTTTACCCATTCATCCACTGATAAACACGTAGGTTGATTCCATGTCTTGATTCCTGTGAGTAATGCTTCAATGAACATGGAAGTACAGATGTCTCTTAGACATATTGATTTCCTTTCCTTTGGGTATATACTCAGTAGTGGGATTGCTGGATCATATTGTAGTTCTATTATTAGTTTTTTTGAAGAACTAACTTTGAATATTTTAAAATTGACTTTGTAGTCAAATATACTCAAAGTATATTTTTATTTATAATCTCAAAGACATCTATCTTTAATTTAGAATGATCTTCAATAGGGTGGTATCACTTTCACTCTGTTTTACTATTTTACCTTTCCTCCTTTAGCCATTTAACCAGTTAACAGCTTGTGCCAGAGTCTTTTATAATGAAAATAATGAGTCATGGTGTTTGTGATGAGTCCTGTACCAGGAGTCAGAAGACCTGGGTTTTATTCCTGGTTTGTCCAATAGCTTGCCATATGCCTTTAGAGAGATCATTTACATTTATGAATTTTAGTTTAGCCTTCTACAAAAAAGGTGTGAGACTAGATGATCAGCAAGGTTATTTGATCATCTTAAAAGTCTATGATTTATAAAATTTCTTTCTATATATTAATTTTGTTAAATTAAGATTTTATTTTATTATGGGTATTTCTTAATGCATACACACATATAAAAGATCCAAATATGAAAACAGAACCATTTTACAATTACTACACATGTACGCCTCCATGAAAATACAGTCTTATAATTCCTAGGGCTTTGTTAACATGCTACCAAAGTAAACTACCTTCTTCAATGAAAACAATTTATACATCTTTAAGATAAATTTGTTTTTAATGTAATTACTTAGTAGTAAATTTATTAAACATGATAGTCCAAATCATACCCTAATTTAGATGAGGTGTGGACATTGAAACTTAAATTATAAGACAAAATCTTGAGGCCATACACTATAGTCACTCTTCACAATATGTAGGCTCAATTTGGTGACATTTCAGAACATGATAATGGATTTAGTGATACCAAGATTTTTCAGCAATTCCCTACATATAGTGTGAAATACATGTGAAATACTATGAACCTCTATGAACTAATAAACCTACCTACATGTTTTTAAGATCATACATAGCATGCATTTCAAGACTCAAAGTTTGTTACAGGTTTTAATTTTTGAAGCCAATTTGCGTAACACACTTTACTGACATCAAAAATGGTGAATAAGATCTGGTATTTTTTTTGTTTGTTTAAAAATCTCTAGCAAAGGGTTAACATAAATATATATTTAGTTTTTTTGTAAATATTTACAGAGTAGAATGCCTATTCAGTTCAAATTAGAAAATGCAAAATGTTCATGGCATTTTATGTGTACATAGATTCCCATGGTCTGTTCACACTGCTGAGTCCATGGCAGAAGTTTTGGTGGTCAGCATTACCTAGGCAACATTTTATTCTCTTCTGCTGCAGAGGAAACCTGCCATCCAGTAGGTGTTGATAAAAATCACAATTCTACTGCTCTTTAATATGCTAAAAATCCCCCGTACTAGTTTTCTGCGGCTGTTGTAACAAAATTACCACATACTTGGCTAAAAACAACAGCAATGTAATTCTCTCGTCATCCTGGAGGCCAGAAGTCTGAAGTCAGTTTCTCTGGGCCAAAATCAAGTTACTGGGAGGGTTACATTCCCTCCACAGGCTCTAGGAGAGATTCTGCTCCTGACTTCCAGTTTTTTGCTGGAGGCCGGCACTTCCTGACTTGTGGCCATATCACTCTAATCTCTTGTCTTCATGGTCCCGTTGCCTCCTCCTCCTCTTCTGGTTTTCATGCTTCTCTCTTCTAAAGCTTCTTGTGATGACATTCAGGACCCACTCAGACAATTCAGGATAGGCTCTTTATCTCAAAATCCTTAACTTAGTCACATCTGAAAAAAAAAAAAAAATAGCATATCAGGTAACATACATAGGTGCCAGGGAGATGGAACGTATCTTTGGATGTAACTCTGGGAGCTGTTACCAGCCTACCACATCCATTCTTCAGTTATTCAGTACTTTGTGTTTAATGGGTTCTTAAACTGCACCAGGTAAAAAGACTCCCCATTACTTAAAAATTTGTAAGTCAGTTATAGCAAATTCACATGTGATGTCTTAAGAAGAGTATAAAGAAGATGGGAGACAAGAAATAAAGCACAGTTACTATTTAAGACCAAGGAGGTGAATTTAAATTACACTAAGGTATTATTTAATATTTAAATTTAATGTAAATAAAATATGACAATTAGAGTGGATCAAGCGTTTTTCAGAAGGAGATTTTAAATAAATAAAATCTTTTAGTGCTGCTCTAGCTGCTACTGTTGGTTTGCTTTACTCTTGCTGTTTCAGAAGCTTGGAAATGCATTTCCTTTCACCTACTCATTATTTCTTTGTTGTCTTTCACGTATCAGCTTAAATGTTACAACAGCAAAATGGAGGCTGAGTCATACAACCTTGATATATTCTAAGTAGCTCTATCACTACTGGAGATTTTAATTATTTGTTTGCTTGTGTTAGCATCTCACTTTCCTCCCCAGAAGATATCTTTATGAAAGTTGAGATCTTTTCTACAGAATCCCAGCCCCTAGAACTGCATCTGGCATAACAGATTTTTGTAAGTATTGTTTAGTAAATTAGAGAATCCCTAAACATTTAGTTCAGAGGTCACTTTCTCCAGGAAGAATTCTTGAACTAACTGAGCAGGAGAAATTTCCCCTTCTCTATGCTCCCATCTTCCTCTGCTTGTGCTTAAAACTAACATTCATCAAGTTGCATCATATTAACTTATTTGTATATCTATCTTCTGATAACACTGTAAGTTCCTGGAAGGCAAGGATTTTATCTTAGCCTGCTTCATATTCCTAAGTTTATATTCATACTGGTGCCTGGCACACAAAAGTCACTCAATGAATATCTTTAAAATGAATTACTCTTTGAAAACCATGAAACTATCATAAAAACAGTTTGTTAAATCTATCTATAATAGTTTTATGCATCAGGATGGCTAGCCTATAGTACACAGTTATTTAATCAAATACTAATCTTGGGGTTGCTGTGATTTTATTTTGTAGATGTGGTTAACATCTATAATCAGTTGACTTTAAATAAAAGAAATTGCCCTCTTTAATGTGGGTGAGGCTTATCCAATCAGGTAGAAGGCCTTGAGAGCAAAACTCAGGATTTCTTAGAAAAGAAACTCTGCCTCAAGGCTGCAACATTTAACTCCTGCCTGAGTTTTCCTACATTTGGGCCTCTGTCTCTCTCTCTCTCTCTCTCTCTCCCCCCCCCACCTATCCCTCTCCCTCTCCCTCACCCTCTCCCTCTCCCTCTTCCTCCCCCTCCCCCTCCTCTTCCCCCTGCCCGGATGCACTATCCACCAACCCATTTAAACCTAACTTAGGCCTAACTTAGAGCAGTGGTGAGAGTTTGACCATATCTAAACAGATTAGACGTGAAGCAATTCAGTAACCTTTTGAAGTCATGGCAGTAGAAAATTAAAACTGAAAATAATATGTCCAGAAAGGAAATGAAAAATAAATTGACCCTGAAAAATTAAATGAAGAACTAAATAATAATTCAGAAAAAATAAAAGATGAACTGACATTGTAAACTATTAGAAGGTTTATATTATATTTAGTAGCATTTACTTTAAAAAGTAGGGCAGTACTAAGTGATCTTTTAAAATAATTTTTATGCTACAGAGCCTTAAAAATATATCAAGTTATTAGTCATATACCATAAGAGAAAAGGGATATCTTGATCATTTTTGAGATACTTTACAATTAGTTTGTAACTTCTCATGAAGTGAACTTTTTTAAAACTATCTGCCCCTACCTCAGAGCACTTCCACGTTAGACTGTGAGACTTGACCAGGAATTGAGGCAGTTTCCATTAAAACTGGTTCCTTTGAGGTTTTCTATACTGCAATTGAGTAATGAAACTTTATGATGTGGCTGCATCTCAGAATCCCAGGCACTGGCTTCCTTCGGTGGCCTGGAATGAAGAAGATAAAAGCTGGTTATTCTCAGCTCTCACTTTTCCTACTCTGTTTCATCCAAAATTAACCTTTCTTTTCAAAAGCAAAGTACAATATTCTATCTACACTGGATAAAACTAAGTAAATATATTTCCATGTTAGCAGAATTTGAAAAGAAACTATATTTTATAGTGAGGATCAAGTCAGGATTATTTCTCCAATCATATTTCATGTGTTTTGGTATTGATATTTCTATATGCATTTTATTACCTTTTTTGATTTTAGATTTTTTTGCAATAAGATCACAAATAAAAAATTATGACTGTTGACAACTGTGTTGAGATTTTGATATACTAATAAAAATGATTCAAGTGAAGTAGGTTTGATTAAATCTGACTTTCCAGATGAAGACAAAACATGTCAGGAATCAGAAGACTTTACTTGGCTTTTCAGGGAGTTAGAACCGTGAAAGAGACTTCCTTTATTGGAAAGAACTTTGAGGTGGCTAGAAAAGACAAGGTGCAACTGATGGCATGGACTAAAGTGAAGAGTATAGGACAGGGATTTACAGCCTGAGCATTTCAGACTCAGCGTGAGCATTTCAGATTCATCACGTCTAAAACCTGACATCTTCTAGAAATTGGCCCCATTCCTGACCTTCTAATTTCCATGAATAATTCCACTCCAGCTCTGGGCTCATGTCGTTTTTTACTCCTCCTCAGTTGCTCCTCTAAATCTAAATCCTCTCTCTTAATCATTTTTTCTGGCTAAGTTATTTGTAATTTTTTCTGAATTGGTTTGTTTTACTGCAATCAACTTAACCTGATTGTACACTACTGTATTGGCCTTTAACTAGACACTTTGACATCTACTCTCTTACTTCTTCAACTTTTGTGTATTCACAGTGACCTGATTAATCTCTCTATAATGCAACTATCAGGTTTACTAACCTTAAAATTTTTTAATATGCCTATGGATTGTAGGCAGGATAGTCAAGATCCTTTCATCTGTCACTCCATGTTCTTCCAACAAGGACCTTACCACCTCCTTATATCCTTCTACTTTCTACTATGCCAAACAAATCTTCTCCTGTTTTCCAAACACAATTCAGTGTATAGCTGCACTTTACTTTTGAATGTGCCCAGTGTAAATTCTATATAAATACTATGCCTCCTTTAGAAATGGAGCCAGAGATGTCTTTGTTTAAGAAACCATGGTTTAGTTCCAACACAAAACAACAAAATCCACATCTGTCTCTTTTCCTGTGGTGTGTATTTACTGACACATAGCAAAATATACTAGAAAGAATCATACAGCTATAGGTTGGATTCTGGCTGTGCCATATGCCAGCTTTGGAGTACAGGCAAATGACTTAACCTTTCTGTCTGTTTCCTCATCCATGAAACTGGGATTAAAATATTTACTTCAGTGGAATTGTTTATCTCAGTTGTTTATTATTATTTATTGCCTCTCTCCCTCCAGTGGAGTATAAGCTTAAGAAGTCAAAAATGTTGCCTGTTTTGTTAACTGCTATTTCCTTCAACACCTAGACTGATGTCTGGCACAGAGTAGGAAACCCATACTATTTGTTGAATGATAAATGGTTAGCACCTGGTAAGGGCTTCACAAATGGTGGCCATCAACACCGTCATCATTGTTCATTATACATCACCTTTTTAATGCTGCCTAGCATAGCTATTTATTTTTCCAGTGAAATCAAGATTATTTCTACTTTATAAGTCTTTAGTAACTACTTAGTTATTGTCCTGTCCAAAATTGTACCAAAGCTGATATTATACAGGATTACATGGAGTTCATTGTTTGAGGAAACAAATCAAAGCTTATTTAGTGGCATTTTCTCCCTAAGGACCACATATTCACATCTTATTGCTAGTAATCCAACTAGAGATTATCAGCTGCCTCTAGGCTCTTCATGCCACACACATTTACTTTTTTAGCAGCCATTTTTAATTATTTTCAATTCCTCTTCAAAGCCCACAAAATAATAATATGTCACATTTTAATAGTGCCTTAGAGAAAATTATTTCTGACTAACACATGAGTGTTTAAAAGAGTCAAATTTACAAGACATATATGTAAGAAGGGATGATGTTATTAGTAAGATTCTTCCATGAAATTTCAGTGGTGCTATAGGAACATCAATTTCAAACAGCTAACCTTTCTCTCAATCCAACCCACCTAGAGGATAATTTTTCAGCCATCCAATGGATCAATTAGTCTTATTTCACACAAAAATGTATATTTTGGAGGAGAAGAGGTCCTATCATCTTTAGTGAGCTACACTGCAGTTTGAGTTTATTATGTTCAACTCCTTCCTATGCAAAATTTGATAAAGAAGAAATCAGGGCAACCATGACTAGCAGTAGCTCATGAAGTCTGGCCACTCCTGCATCAGGAAGATATGCAACCCATCACGAAAGTACAAGACCTTCCCATTCTGGTTCACACAGACTATTCATCTACACGGAACTAAAAGCTAGGTATTCTGAATCCCAATTTACAGACTGAGTTATTGAGGTTCAGTGAGGTTAATCAACTTGTACAAAGTCCTGCTTCATACTCGGAAGGCATTTATTTGCTTATGAAGGATCAGGTACTTGGACAGGTAGAATCAATTATTGGCTTTAAATAATGTTTTTTGTACATTTCTTCAACAGTATCTATAAAATCATTTGTTTTGCTATGAATTAAAAAGCAAGCTTTTGAGTTCCTCTACCAGCTGTCTGTCTTCAAGTGCAGATGTACACAGAATGAAAGAAAGAGGAGAAAGCAAAATATTTGATCAGGAATCAGTGATACTATCTTATCTTTGTACTTGTTTAATAATTTTGGCTGAATAAATAATATCGTAAAAAGAGTAATGCTATACAAGCAGAAATTTTATATAAATCTCTAGTAAGCTAGCCATGAATATTAAACAAAAGTTGTCCTTTTTTATAAAAAATGAAAATTAAAAGAATATTTTTTCTTAAATCACAAAATTATGTCTCTGAAATTGAAGCTCTTATACTTTTTATGAGTCTTCTCTATTATTTTGTAACTGTAACATGAATATAGATTCCAAATATTGCGATTGAAAATCCTAGAGGGGATTTTTGTGAAACTTAACAGCAAAATGTAGTTGACACTCATTCTGTGTTACCCTAGGGCTACAGTTTTGCTACAGTTTTGATCATAGTCTGAGTGGATTCATTCCTGTCAGCACAATGAATTTTATACTCATATCACAGGTATATTTTACAATCCTTTTCCCTTTTTTAAGTACAAACAAAGTAAAAATAAATTCACTTATACTATAAAATTTCAACCAGGATCTTAAAAAAAATTATATGAAACAAATATAACATACAGGCCGAAATCTGCCCTTTTCAAGTCTGGTTGTCAGATTAAATTTACTGCAATGCTATTACTGATGTAAATATTAGCATACATTTATGCATACACTTATATACTTAACACAATCACTTTAATGCATCATGATAAATAGAAAATCAGAACAAAAGAGTTATGTATTTGTCAATTGCCCTGTAATTGTAAGAAAGCAGTGGCTGTGTGTTATTAAGCCTTACAAGCAGTGTAATACATCATGTATCATCTTTTAGTTTTAAAACATTTTTAAGACTCTATTCCCTATTGCCCAGGTATTAGACACCAATGACAGTTGCTTTCAATTTTTTAAAAAAGTACATTCTGATTGTAGGTTCCCAAGAAGGTTAAATATAAATTAGTCATAAAGCCAAAGGAATAGACAGGAAATTATTAGGCTGTGTGATTATTTCTAGATTTATAGTGTTTTAACACTACTAGTGTTTAATTAAGGAGAAAAGGAGCCAATTTTATTTTATGTGATTATTTAAGGCCTCAAAAATTAATGTTCTTCTTACTCTGTAATGCTGTAGTTCTAAAGCAATGTTGAAGACAACAAAGTCCTATTTGATAGTCTAGCCTTTCAGCGAACAGCTCTTCTTCCTGTCTTTGATGTAGGAATGGTTTATTTAATCAATTATTAATCAAAGTTATGGCATTCTTCTTATATATTTAGGTAAAACTAAAAGATGACTTTCCCAAGCCTTATTGCTTAAATAAAAGTTTAAATAGACTGTGCAAACACTTGACTTTGACATGGCAGATATTGGAGTGATTTAAGTTTTAGAGAGCCATGGTCTCAATTGGATGCTTAGATGAAAAGGGGTGTGTGTGTGTGTGTGTGTGTGTGTGTGTGTGTCTAGTGAGATTTTCTAGCAGTAGATGATGAGCATGTGCCAAAGTATCCAGAACACTTTTGATAACCTTCTCTCTGATAACAAAAGCCAGTACAGATAATTTGATTAGTGTTTTCTTCACACAGGTGTTAAAGTTGACAGGAAACAGCTGAAAGACACACACAGTGGTGCAAGCTGGGCAGCTGGACACTTTGTGCATGGAAAATCTTGAGCATTTGGTAACATTTGGCAGCTTAACACAGAAAAAAATGACTGCTAGCAAAATTTCAACTGCTGCTAATTAGCAGCAATGAACTGTGGGTAGGACAGTGCATTTTAATGTGAGAAGATTTTTACAGTAACCACCACACTAAGAGGCGGGGGGGTATAGAAAGAAATGCTCCCTAGCTGACCCTAGTAGCAATCCAAGCTGCATATTGCAATAATCCTGTAAATTACTATGCTTTCTTATACAGTAACTTGGAGTTAATTAGTAATTTAACATTCCTCTACACTATTAAATGTCTTTTTTGCATTATATTATGTTGTTTCATGGGCTTACCTTAACACTAATGGGGTTTTGTTATATTTTCTCAAAACAGTACCAGTAAAATAAAACTGAACTAGAAAATTAATTAGTTATCTTTTTACCTTTGATTTACCTGTTATTAACAATTAAGTGGTGGTACACATTTTTAAAGTGGTTTCAGAGGTTACATTGAGATGAATATACTTCCAGAATATATTAGAGAGGAAATGTGAATAAAAATGAATAGTGTACATGCTTCAAGTGACTATGCCATAGATGCAGAATGCAATGCAAACATGTTTCATATTTCTGCTCTAATAGAGTGAGTTAGTAATGTGGGTGGCAGAAGACAAGGAGGAATAGAGGTAGAAAAGCCTATTTAGCTACATTTTCTAATTTTTAAAAAAATCTTTGTAAAAAGAATCCATACCATTCTTGAGTTTATGTCATAAATGTTAATGTGCTGGAGTGAAGCAGTAGATTTTAGCATATAAGAAAAATATGCACACTTTTGTAGCTTTGTAGTTTGTAAATGCCAGAGGATTTTGTAGGATTCTGTAATGAGGGAAATGTGATACTCAAAAATTTAGGTAATATAAATTAATGCATGCCATGATAACTTTCAAATAGAAAACTCTGAGATGAGGGATTGTGGTAAATGAAATTATTCTGAATATTTGAGCAGAAGAAAGAGGTTAAATTTGTTAGTATAGTGTTTTCTTAAAATGTTTTAACTAGCCACCTCTTTCTTCTCCTGCAATCCTAATCTTCCTCTTGAATGAAACAGACAAATAAAATAGTATTACGTGCATGCACTTTAAAAACTGTTCTTATGCATTTGAAATGGAAATTCTACTGTAGTGTGTGTGTATATTAAAGATAAAGGAAGTGTTTTTATTTGTCATCTTAAAGATCAATGTGAACTTGACGGTGGAACAATTTAGTAAAAGCAGGGCTTCAGAAGAAGAAAAGCTACGGATGTACGTGGAAAGGAATGAATTCAACACAAAACACTTCCAAAAGATTTCGTCTCTTGGGGCTCCCTCTAAAAGAGTGTCTGCTACCATTTAAAACCCCATCCTTTGCAGCTGGATTTGAACATACCATAAAAAATTCATCCACGCTTTAAGAGATTTCTGCTTTTCTGTCCTCTCTATTGTTAGACAAATTGAAGTGTGCACTCGGAAGGAAAGTGGCAGTGAACTGCGAATTTATTTACTCATTCGATTCTAATATTGAGAGAATCTACTCTCTCCGTTCAAAGGGTAGAGCAACAATGCAAGTGACATCAGGTCACCCAGCACTTCATAGCTACCTGTGAGATAGAATTGTTCTCCTTGCAGATAGGAAGTGACTGAAACCTCTTTTTCTCATCAATGTCTATTATGATTGATGGCTCTATGGTCACATTGAATATGCCCTTTTTAAATAATTCACAATGTCATCACCATAGTACTAGTTTATAACTAGCCTGTTATTTTTACCTTTGTTCATTCACTATCAGAAGGTTAGATAAATTAAGTACTGTGGATTTTGGTAGCATTATAACCAACCAAAGTAGAGTGTTTATAGCCCAACAACAACAACAACAGCAGCAAAGCATTGATTTTGCTTTTTACTGACACTCTGAATGTTCTCTCTCTCTCTCTTCCTCCAATAAGTCCTAAAAGGAAAGTCAAAAAACGCAGAAGCACTTGTAGCACACTTTAACTTGAAACCACACTTTGGTATTAAGTCATCATAAGATTTTCAATATAAAAAGCAGTCACACTGCATTGAGATATATGGAATTTCACATATTCTGTACTTATTTAAAAATAATATATCATATTTATTTAATGTCTCCATAATAATAAAATTTATAATTTACTTCCAAATATCTAATGCATGAGTCGTTAAACCAGCATCTGTACTAAAGAGCAGAAAAAACATTTATTTAAAAATGTAACGCTTGATATTGGGAGTATACTACATAAGAAATAACATAATATTTCAGTTATTTTCTAAGTCGGTTAGAAGTCAGAGTTTGTTATTTAAGTTTTGAAATGTGGATGCAGATCCTCAAAAGTTCTACATTTTATAAGATGCAAATGATTATATAGCAGTTTTGATCAGCACTAATTATTAAAATGAATAACTATGTCTCTTTTATAATGCAAATTTTGTTGTGTTACACATAAATTGTTGAGAGGCCAATTATACAAATTCAAAATATCATTCAAAGGAATTGACTTATGTTGCCTTAAATAAACAAACTTTCTTTAGATTTTAATTTTAACATATTGTAACATAGTAACATTATTTAACAATACAATAAAATGTTTAACATATTATAACATAGTAATTCAACAGATTTTATTTGTGCAAGTCTCTTCACAGAGTACAAATGCTTCAAATCTCAGATTAAGAATATTAATTTTCTTAAAACTTAGATATGCTGTACATATTCAACCTATAATAAGCTATATAATTTTCAGAGATAAATTATGGGTTTAATAGAATTGTGTCTTTATAAAAAATTTTAGCCTTGGTGTTTTATTTTTACGGTCCTAATTTTGGATGTTTATTATTTGTTGATTTTATTGTCGAATTCTGTTTCTCAAAGTAACAATGTCAGATGGAATGAAAAAATATAAAATGAGTCTAGACTTAAAGTATGTGCTTAAAGTTTCAATATGCTATCATAAATAAAAGAGGTCGAATTGCTAGCTAAGAGCTTTCATGTTATCAGAAATGCTATAATTGTAAGTATAGAGCTCTATTCATTCATTTACTCAATAAATATTGGCCACTAGGAAATGGAGAGATAGCTCATGTTCTATCAGGGAAGACAGACAACAAATTTTATTTTTAAAAATAAGGCAACCTCAGATAGCAATACGTCCTTTGAAGCAAATAAAGTAAGGTGATGTGCCAGAGAGACATTGAGGAAAACAGATCTTGAGACCATTATTTAGACTGGGTGGCCAGGGAAATCCTGTATGGGTGAGATGGAACCGAGAAAAATAATGCACAGGTGCCAATCATGCAAAGATCTGAGGCCAGGTAATTCTAGATCAGCAATTCTTAGATTTCTACTATGGCAAAAACAAACATGGCATTTCAGAATGACTGGAATGATGAGGAGAAAGCCTAGACAAGATGAGGTTAGGAAGTCAGGCACAGACCAGGGAAAATGCCGCATTTAGGTGGTAAGACATTTGGGTATCACTGTATTCTATACGCAATGAAAAGCCATTGAAAGGTGTTAAGCAGGATAGTGACGTTCTTTGGTTCTTGTTTTACAAAAAATTCCTAGCTGTAGAGTTAGACAGACATTTGAAGCCTTGCTGTCACCTCCAGTGTGTGCTACTTAACTTCTGGGAGCCTCCATTACTTTGATTCCAGTATGGCGGGTAGTGCCAATAAGAAAGTTAGATAAGAAAGTGCCTGTGCCTAACACAGTGCTTGGCAACTTGTAAAGGCTCAAGAAATATGAAATCTCTTTAGTGTTCTTACTTCTGGTTGTAATGTTTCAAAATGTCTAAGCAAAGAATTTGGAGACCTTGTCACTATGAAGGTTAATTAAATCTCATTTTAATATTAATTTATCTTTATGAGAAAATGAAGTAACAAGATGGTCAAAGACAGTTACTTGTTTCACAGGAGATATCCATTAAGCAACTATAGATATTAGTAAAATAATTACATTTATGGAGACTTTAGCATGTCCTAGATACATCCTAAGTTTTGGCATACATTTGCTTATCTACCCTACAATACAGACATGAATTTATGCTATTATTATTCTACTTTACAGATGCAGAGAGGGCCACAGGAGTTATATAACTTTCCTACGTCATAGTGACAGAAATAAGATATTAAAATAAGGGTTCTTTCTCCAAAACTAGCATCTTAACAATATTCAGGGCTTAGGGAATTAGTGAACTTAAAAATTTGAGGTTTAATATAGTAAATATATATATATTTCTCAATTTAGAGGTTAATTGATACATACATAAAATGAAAATTTGATTTGCTATTAGTATCATCTTATAAAATAAGTGGCTTAGGCTTTAAAAAATATAGTAAAAAATATAAAATGAAAAACTTTTGAGTTGAAAACAGTCTTTTTCAGACTGTTTCTCCCTTTTAAAACCCAATTTTATTTTAAAAATGATTCTTTTGAAGTAGTTTTATAAATAATTCAAATATCTTTTCTTTATGCATCGTTGTTTCTTAACTTTTACCTAAATATAACCACATAGAACATGTGACAAGTAGAAAATAAAACAAATGGAAAAAACCTGAAAAGTATTTAACCAAATAAAAATTGTCTTAATTGAAATAAGTGTTTTATTTTCCCTGTGATTAAAAACTCAATTTTACTGTTAAAAAATAAATGTCAGCATCTTAAATATATTTCAGAGTCTATTATCACAAGAAATTCTAGCCAAAAGAGGTAGTGCAAAGTTTTAAAAATTAAGGTTCAATTTTGATTTTTATTTCATAAAACTTTAAAGAAGTGCTTGTACAAAGACATGGGGGCAATTCGAGAGGAAGCTAAGAAATTAAAGATGTAATAAAGAGGGCATATGCTTTGAAACTTGTGGAAGCTGAAAAATCACTATTTGTTTTTACTTAAAATGAAATAAAAATGAACTACTCGGGAGGCTGAGGCAGAGAATTGCTTGAACCCAGGAGGCGGAGGTTGCAGTGAGCCAAGATCGCACCACTGCACTCCAGCCTGGGCAATGGAGCAAGACTCCATGTCGAAAAAAAAAGAAAAGAAATAAAGAAAAAGTACAAGGGAAGACATGGAACAGTGGAAGCATGATTTCCTTGTAACCAATAAAATACACTTTATAAAAATAGCTCTTTAAAATGGGATTAAATAATCTTTAGCTATCCTAAAATTTCCACGGCTTTCTATATAAATGGCCATCCTTTAGAATGCCATATTTTGAGGTTTTGCCTAACTTTAAAACATTCATTTATTAAAATAATAACAATAATATTGTTGCTGTAAGATCACCATATTTCAGGTAATATGCTAGACAGCTTGGGATATAAAAGTCAACAGTAATCAATGTCCAGCCTCAAGGTAGGAGAAGTAAGACAACTATATGTAAGACAACTATATGTAAGACAAATTAATATACACTGGGCTTGACGTGCTGAGCTGGTCAGTTCATATGGTGATGTGATAATCATTTCACTGTGGTGAGTTTAAAATTGTAGTTGCCATTTATTTTCAGAAACGATTCGAGTATGGCTTTTTATTAATACAAAAATTATCTCTGTGTAACTTTTTCTATGAGTGAATATTACAATGTAATCTATAAAGATCTCACATTTCCAAGATGACTGATTGAATCTCAGTTGTTGAAGCATCACTTGTACTTGCCTCAGCAGGGTCAAACTTGGCATGTGGTAAAATAAAGACAAAGCAAAACAAATTAAGCAAACATCCAGACATACATACATACAAATAATCCAAATAAACTAGAAAGCAATCCAGTATATCCCAAATAAATTTAAATTGGAAAACCTACAGTAAATATACGGAGCATTATCAATATGATAAATGGCCAGCATAAATGTGAGGGCATCATGAAGGTAGTAGTGTCCATAATAACAATAGGAGGTTCTTCAAAGAAACATGTTAAGAAAGTGAAACACAAAGTTCTAAAGAGAGCCTGTGGAACTGGAAGTGAAATGGAGAATTGAAAAAAAGGGGATGGGAGATAAGGAATAGTAGGAAAGCAGTGTCATAAAAGGAAAAGAAAAAAATATATATCTTTGGCTAGGCGCAGTGGCTCACACTTGTAATCCCAGCACTTTGGGAGGCCGAGGCAGGTGGATCATCTGAGGTCAGGAGTTCAAGACCAGCCTGGTCAACATGATGAAACAGCATCTGTACTAAAAATACAAAAATTAGCCAGGCATGGTGGCAGGTGCCTATAATCCCAGTTACTTGGGACGCTGAGGCAGGAGAATCACTTGAAACCTGGAGGCGGAGGTTGCAGTGAGCTGAGATCGCACCATTGTACTCCAGCTTGGGCAACAAAACTGAAACACTATACATATATAAAAATATATATATAAATATAAATATATATATAAATATATATAGAAATATAAATATATATATAAATATATATATAAATATATATATCTATAGATCTATATATATAAAATATATATATAAATATATATATATATTTCTTATTCTTTGGAAAAGTTAAAGAATTTACATTGGCCCAAAATGATGAGAGCAGCTTCAATATAGTTATTTCGTGAGAGAGGGATTGGTTATAGGATGGATAAAATATAAAGTTAGAGTTTCTTAATTTAAAAGTTTGACAAGTGTATTTTATGACAGTGATGGCAAAATGAAAAAAAGGCATTTTGCTTGTTAAAAATATTTTAAATTTATGTAATTATTAATTCAGTGAAACCACCCATTTATATTTTTAGCTGACATTTTGAGATATGCTTTGTGTGTGTGTGTTTATGAACTCATGATGTTAATCACTCCCTACATAATATAGAATTATTTGGGACTTAAAAAATTGAGGAAAATTTTCAGAGGTGAATGTCAACAGCCTTGATACATGATAATGTTCACTTCTGAGAATGTGCATAATTCCAGCCAGCTGTGAAATCAAGCCACAACTAGAGATCTGAACTCTAAGAATAATATCAAAAAATAATTTGGTATGTGATGACTGAAATGACCGCAATTTGGATAACATGCTGGTTGGTATCTACCTTACAACATATATGCATATAAACTACTAGGGTCTAATCAAAGTGAAAATAATTTTGAGACTGAATAAGTCTGGCAACAAAATATCAATTCCTTGAGCAACTGGACTCACTGCACTATATAAAATTTTTCTAAAACAAAGACTACAAGTATCATTCTGTCATTTCTAACACTCTCTTTCTCTTAGATGAAACACAGCTTTTTAGTGTGGTATATTATCACATACTACCACATTATTATTTTGTGAATATTGGAACCAGCAAAGATTGAAGAGATCATCTGTCCAAATCCTCATTTATCACAGTTTTGTAGCAGCATAATAAACAAAACAAATAAAATCCCTGTCCACATGAAGCTCATAATATAGTTTCAAAAGATTAGGAAACCCAGAGTTGAAGTGACTCATAATCCTTATTTCTCAAGTTCTCTCTGCTACTAAATGGAAAACTGGGCCAAGAACTCAAGTTGTCTGACTCCTGATTTATTAATGTTTCTGGTACTCCGGCCATGAGAGTCAGAAGGTCTGCATTTTTCTTCCAATTTGCTATTCATTGACAAATGTTTTAGAAATTACATTTGTATATGACTTTTTCATTAGCTTATATCTAAAAAATGCAATTGTTCAAACAAATAGTATATATATACTTTTTGTCCTTTAATGAGCGCTGTTCTTTTATATTAGCAACAGATTTTTGTTTTTCAGATGAAGAAGGCAAGAAACATAAACTTAAAAGAGTACTTCATGGTCTAATGATACCCCACAGCAAAAAAAAAAAAAAAAAAAAAATTACAAAAAAACACAAAGGTGTTACTCAGATTGTTAGATTATGTGCAAAAAAATTGAACTAGGCTGTCTATGAAAACTTTCCAAATAAAAGTTTTAACTCAAGTTTAAAACAAAATTATTTATCTTGTTACTGTAATACAAATTTCCTCAAGCTTTAAAAGCTTTGCAAGAAAATATGGTGGTAGTGAAATTAGTATTAAAAATTTGTAAGTTATTAGCTACTATTAACTGACATTGGATATCTAGCCTTCTAAAGTATACCTTTCTCTTCAAGATCTTTCTGTGTTGCGAATGTTTTTCTTTCACACATTGTGCTACAAGTCTATTGCCACCAATTCTTGCCTAATCTTTTGAGCAGGATCTTGTCCTTCAGATGCCTCTCCAAGCATCTCAGTCCCTTCTAGTAGTTGCCTCTATTCTGTCAGGAATTGCAGTTGTCACCAATGTGTGACCAGGATAGCAATCTCTACCAGACTCCGATTTATTCAACTTTCTCAACTGAGCACCACATTCATTCCTTCTATTCCTTTTGGCATGGCAGTTCCCCTTTGGTGGCTATACCATTCTTCCACAAGGCCAAAGGCGCTTTTTCTGTCTGGCCAATAGATTTACTCTCTTATTTGTCATATTCTTTTAGGGCATCCTTAAGTGGTATTGACTGAACTCCAATGTTACAGAGAAAAAACTCTTACAACACTCTACCATACTTCTGGTGATGTCTTAGTGAGGTAATATACATACACTGCAAAATTATTACTCTTTTTCGAGTTTTAACAAAACTAAATGAAACGTATCATACTTAGCTACTGGTCAGTGGACTCTAAAGTCAAGTCGACATTTTAACTTTATGCAATTTGAATAAAAGGATAACACTTTAAACAAAAAAAATTAAAAAGTGGGTGTCATCGACAAGTTTTTTTTTTTTTTTTTTTTTTTTTTGAGACGGAGTCTCTCTCTGTCGCCCAGGCTGGAGTGCAGTGGCACGATCTCAGCTGATTGCAACTGCTGCCTCCCAGGTTCAAGCGATTCTCATGGGATACAGGAGCCCGCCACCGGTCTGTAATTTTTTGTTTTTTAGTAGAGAGGTTTTTCTCGATCTCCTGACTTTGTGATCCACCCGCCTCGGCCTCCCAAAGTGCTCGGATTACAGGCCTGAGCCACCGCGCCCGGCCATTGACAGTTTTTAAGATTTCTTTCTAAATACCAAGACAAAGAGCAGAAGATCAATACTTGAGTATCCATGTTAAAAGATCTTTTTTTCATCCTATATAAGTAATTATCCAGTGTCCTATGGATGACTAGCCTACTGGCAAGATATTTAACTACCAGAAGACATTGATCTGCCAACATTCAGGTTTTCTAATACAGAATCCTATGTTTACATGAATGACTTCTCTATTCCAAAGATACAGGGAGAAGGTGAGCACTCACTTTATCTTTCCCTTTTCTGTCTTCAATGGATAATGCATACATGTTTTACTTCTATTGACAGTGTAAAAACATTTGAAAATAAAATGTGTGGAAAATCTCATTGCTATTCATACAAACGGACAACAAACAACAAAAAGTGTGAACAATAAAAAATAAGACTAACTTCATTATGGCTGTTGACTAATGGACTTGTCTAATCAAGATACATCAAGAAGCCCTGATCTAAGAACTGACTAGCATTATCCAAGAATTTTCTGGATGTGGCTGGAGTGTGAGAATTCCACATTGATTGTGCATATGTTTTAAAGGGTTGATCTTCCACAAAAACAAAATAGAAATAAATTACCCTTATCCATAAGAAACAAATTATAAGCAAGATTGGTTTTCCAAAATCCACATTAGATGGGATTGTAGTGTCTGAATGGAAGTCTTTACTTTATGAAAATTATAATTATTTTGATTTTTGTCCACAATCAGCTTGAAATGTTGCAAAACTCTGCAGGTGCTCACTGTTATAACAAAACCATGGGAACAGATGGTGCAAGGTACCAGGCCAGCTCAAGGGATTAAATGTGAGGCTTTTGAAATTTAAAATTAAAGCTGAGTGATCTTGGGAAAACCTGCCTGCCAAACATGCTTGCTTAAAAAAAAAATAAAAATAAAAAATTTACCCAAATTCTCTTGACAAGCTTATTTACATTCGAATGACTAGGAAATATTAAGTAGTTATAAAGTACTGTTGGTGGGGTACAGCCCACCTGATCAAATTAAAATATGAAATGCTCACTTCCATTATGGTGCTAAGGCTTTGCATGCAGCGACCCCCCTCTTACATTTAGTTCCTACCAGGAGCCAATTTCTTTGGACAAGTTGGTACATTTATAGGTGCTAAAATAAAGACATTGTAAACAGTCTCTTTTAAAAGGACAGAGTGAAATGTTTCGGTTGAATTACTAATGATGAGTTTAGGAGATTCACATCCATTGCTATGAGTAAAAGAAATGAGAAAAGAAAACGTTCGAAAGTTAACATGCTCAACCAGCTTTAGTTCTCCTAATAACAAAATCCATGTTCAAAATACATTGAAAGAAACATACTTAAAACATCAAGGTTGTTATATTTATTTTTGTATTGCTAGTATATTCTTTATAATAAAGTAATATCTTCTAATGATACATATTAGAACATTTGAGCAATTACTATGAAACATGAAGTATTTTTATATTAACATTAATGCTCCAAACTCCTTTGCAAGGTAGATATTATCTATACCTACAACTGTGGAAACATTCTCCATTACTTACTACTAAGGATTGAAAACTTGAACACAACACTGAGTGAGTTTCTCCTCAAAAGCCATTTTTTTCTTTTTCAGTTTGCCAAATATATTTATGACTATCATCTAATCCTATTAACAAATACCCTATGTCAAGGCATATGCAGTAATACCCATCTTATAGATGAAAACAACAGGGACTTTGAGAGGGTCTGCAATTACAGCACATCACAGAGTTCTGAAATGACAACGCCAGGAATAAGGCATAATTCTTTCTGTCCTAGTTTAGTGTTATTTCCATTGACCGCTTGATTTGTTTACAGATAACCCTGTAGTAGAGTGAGGCATTTGAAGATGTAGATATATGTAGTTGAGCTTTTCTCTTTTCCTCCAGAAAATCTATCCAATGGCTTAACGTTATGTTTCTCCTTTTCTGGGTTATAGTGTATTTCATGATCATAGATGGGAATTCTTAAATTCTCTGGGAGAGTTTTTAGGCTTCTAAGAAGTTGAATGAGTCAGACATATATGCAAGATAGTAGTCCGGGCATTTGAAACATAAGGATAAGTAAATCATAGACCCTGACTTTCTGACAGTCATCATCTAAATTGCATAATATCTCAGACAGCATGCTGAACATTTTCCATATTTGATTTTATCTAATCTCTCTGAAAATATGTTGGGCCAATATTGTTATTCCTATTTTAAATATGAAGAAACTGAGGGTCTGTAAAGTTGATTTATTTGTCTAAATCCACAAAACTAACGGTTGAGGAAGCTGGAATTCATACACAAGTTTGATGGACTAAAGTTATTACATTATTCCACCTCCCATAGAAGGAGAGAGAGAACACACACAATTAAAATAAAATGTGAAAAAGTGAGATGAAGTCTCATAATTGGAATCTAAATGAAGTAATATTGAATTACTCTGATTGGAGGACATTCTCATTACAGGTGGTGACATCTGAGTTGAGTCCTTGAAGAAAAATAGATTTTGCCTATTGGCCTAGAGAATGAATGGTGTTTAAGCTGGGGATACAGTGTCACTAAAGCCACAGTGTCATCAAATTTCACGCTACAGTAAGAGAAAGGAGGATATAAGCTTGGAAATCTTGATGGAAAGAAGAAATCAAATGATGCTCATGTAGGGCAAATTTGGGGAGAGTGAAGTTCAAGATGATGTATTTCTTGGATTTTAGAAGGCAACTACCAGTGCTTAGGTAAGAGAAGGCAGTAGAGCCACTGTGGAGAGAAGTCATTTTTCTTTGAGTGTATCTCTCCAAAACACCCAGTAAAATCTTTCTAAAGGTAAGACTTAGGTTACATAGGAAAGCTTGGACATATTCAGAAAAAAGTTTACCTTGTTTATGATAATGTGTTATTTCTGTTTAAGGTTCTATAATATTTTTCGTTGCTACTATCTTCTCTCATGCATTATCAGTGAAAGCCCATTGCTTCTCCAAGAATAATATAATCTTTATTCCATGACTATGGAATAAACATATGTTATAGTAAGCAAGGTTGTCATAAACACTCTGAGTGTTTTGATGGACTGAAAATTAACGGTTAATGAAGTCCACTATGTTTTGTAAATCTTTGATAAAGATTTATTTAGAGTAAAAGTATGAATTTTATTCATCAATCATTACTGAGTTTTTCTACTGTTTTGGGTATCAGTGCCCAGTTTTTAACCTACTAATAATATTAAAATAGAAAAACACCGGTAGAGACTCTGCATTCTTAAGTCTGAAAACGAAACACCTGTTCAGCTTTATGTCCTTTTGCTTCACCTCTGTCTGCTTATAAGAATATTTCAAATGTCCTGAAATGCTGTAGCCATATCTGCAACTGCAATACCAGTATAGCTTTGCTAAACTTGTGTTTAAATATGAGAGTAGAAGCAGAAGAAACCATTGCAATAGAAAACCAAAACAGTGGGCCGGGTGCGGTGGCTCAGGCCTGTAATCCCAGCACTTAGGGAGGCTGAGGCGGGCAGATCACATGGTCAGGAGATGGAGACCATCCTGGCTAACACAGTGAAACCCCGTCTCTACTAAAAATACAAAAAATACAAAAAATTTGCAGGCCTTAGTGGCAGTCACCTGTAGTCCTAGCTACTAGGCGGAGCTTGCAGTGAGCCGAGATCGCTGCCACTGCACTCCAGCCTGGGCCACAGTGCAAGACTCTGTCTCAAAAAAAAAAAAGAAAAGAAAAGAAAAAAAAGGAGAACCAAAACTGGACAAAACTGTGGAATAACCATAAATTAATTGCTAGGCAATGTTACTTTTAATCACTTTCCTAAATAAATATTTTTTGTGGTTGACCAGATCAACTGTAAAATTTCCTCATTACACATTAACATTTTAGTAACTGCAGTTCCTCATAGATCTTGTAAGAATAAGTTGTCTGTTTCTTTTTATTTATTGCAATACTAAGAAGCAATAGCTCATAAGCATTTAGAGAACAATAGATTCAACGTGGGGTGAGATAGAGATTGGGTTCATATTATGATTTAGGAATATCATTAGTACCTGTTTTAATTGTTACGCTATTGGAAAGTGTAGGACATACAGATTTTCTGTATATTTAGAAATGACCTTACGTAATTATATCTTTTTAAGAATATTTAAGCACATAGAAGAAGGTGTCCACTTTTCACCCAACCATAAGTTTCATAATCAGAGTTGTTCAAAGCTGAACAGACCCTAGCAACTCTTTCAAAATCAATGCATTTTGCAAATCTGATAGTATTGAACTATGCTGGCTTGTGCCTTTGTTAATTCATTAGATAACCTATTAATCATAACTTTATTATATATATGCAAGATATGCCTAGAGGACCATTTACTCATACGTTAGATGCAGTTTATTTTCCTATCACTTTCTTTCTCTAAGAGTTTGTGTTCATTAACTAAATATGTTACAGTGGAAAGACTTTGGAAGGCACAGTACATTCACCGTATAACTGAACTTCAAGATCTTGGAAAGGAGTGTGTTCAGGTTCAAGCAAGCAGCAGATAATCTGATGGTATCAGGTGCCAAAGGCCTGGGAGAACCTGTCAGTGGCAGAGATAGCAGGTTGATGGGGTTTTATGCCACTGAAAGCCAATTTGGTTATGATAATTGACTGACTTTCTTTTCCTCCTTCTTTCAGGTACCTGACCTATCTTGTCTTAGTAAAGGTTTTATATAATTTAATTAGGTAGTATGGTTATAGAAATGGGATAAAACAAAAGTCTTTCAGGATCAGATCGAACCTTTCTGCTTTGCACGCTAGACATTTGATTGGGATGTTTTATTTGGCAGGTACAGGCCGGCAGGAAGAACTAATTTAAATAAACTAGAAGGGATAAAAGTAGGTTCAGGGAGCAATCTTAATTTTTTTTAAAAGGGATTTATAGACAAGGCCTTTGTCTGTCTCCTTGTGCTGTGTCATTGGAGCACATATGGCTCTTTATATCAGCCTGCCCTATAACAAAGCCAGTGTTTATTCTGGCTGATACTTAGAAATAATATGAGCTGCAGAGCCAAAGCATCAGGGACTGTGCTGAGACATTAATTATAAATGTATAGTTCTTAGAGTCTTTTCCTTCAAAACTTTATAGAAAGATTTTCTATTTATTAAAAAAGACTTGCCATCTCAAACTCTTCATTTTTCCAACTAGAAAGACAATGCCTTCACTAAAATATATATTGACACAAAATCCCATTAACACTATAATGAGGTAAAATATTATCCAGTATAGGAATCCCAGAGCACATCAAAATTATAGTTTCTAGCATTTTGATACATGGTAATGATTTTGGTATGAAATAATATATTACTCTATGAAAGGAAAAATATATTACTTTGGTTGAATCCAAACTTTAAAGTGTTTCTCATTTTGAATTTTCTATCTTTTTTCAATTTAGAAAGAGTTTGGTTCATTTATGTCCTATTTTTGCAATATCTTAGGATTTTAAAATATCACTCTGTTTTGAAATGTAAATTAGCACATATTGGTAAGAGAGGAATGGATTTTGAGTTATATATGGGCCAAAACTCTAATATTCAAACCATATGGTTCTAATAATCCAAATTGGAATATTCTATTTTAGTGGAAATAATTGGATTTACTTAGAATCATAGAGACATATCAATTTAGGGTTCCCAGGGAACTTAGAAAATATCATAATCAGATGATGAAATAGATTAGACCATTTGCCTATGTTAAATACTTAATGAAAGACATATCTGTCACATAGTTTATTACAAAATAAAAATGAAACCACTACCCCCACCCTCCAAAAATTATGTGTTGTAATACAGGTATCAATTCCAGAGGTCATGCACAGAATCAATAATTAGGGGAAAACAAAAGCTATGCATCAAAGATGAGCTATTTCCACTTGCGAACAAACTCAGAACAAATGAACACTGACCATTTCTTATCATGGCATACATAGAAATCTTTTGCAGATTTTCTTCAGTATAACATCCTGACAAACAATTCAGGTTACTTTTCCCTTAAGCACCTAAATATTCACTTTGAAATAAGCTGGATGTAAAATAGTTAAAGAATACTTTCAAATGCTTATGTTTTGACATATTTGGTAACTATCATTCCAGAACTTGCATTCTTCATGTTTTTCAAGTTTCAATTTCTAACGAAGTATAGTGGTCTTCTTAAAAATGATTTAAGTTAGATAATAACACTGAATATCCTACAGTATTTAGGAAGATCTGAATATTGTATATTTCAATGTGAAGATTCTAGGGCTGAAAAGAACATTTCTTTTATCTTGACAACAATTGCCTATCTGGTAAAGTATCTGTAGTCATATTGATCCCAGGGTAGCTTTGGGTTCCAGGGCAATCTATCCATGAATTGCAAGACATGAAATCTTAGAAATAAATTCTAATTATGAAGTTAAATATGTGAATAATCAGAGCAAAATCCAACAGTGCATTTCAAAATCAAGTAGAGGTTTCTTTTCTTAAGATAAAAGAAAAAAACCTTCTTAGAAATACTCACCAAATAACCAGAACAAGAAACAGAACCATATATTTTTCCTGAACAAACTAGAATATCACCATCTCCTGAAACTACAGTTTATGAAGAAATTAAATAGAAGGAAAGTGAGAAATAGGTGAAGATACCGAGAGAAGCAAATCTCAAAGTGGCAGAGCAGAGTTATTCTAAAAGTGTGGTTCACACTAAAGGGCAAACCAAACTACAGTTTGGACTGATGGAATGGATGTGTGTGCTGTCACCTCCTTTAGCATAAAACGGAAGCAGGGATATCAGGAATTAATTTCACAGAGAATGGTATTTTCAGAAGCATCATGAGAGTGCAGCAGGGGAAGAGAGAGAAACCCTGCATTGGGAAGAAGGTTACAACTGACACTGTGTACGGCTCTGGAACAGTAAACAGTGTGTGTCCTGAGAAAAGTTCCTGCTCCCAGAACACGTCCTTGGCCCCTTCTCTACACGAACCTCCTGCAAACAGCCTGTCAAGGAAGAATTTACTAAAAGATGAATTATGAATAAAGAAATGAACACAGAATCTGCAGAATAATAATCAGAAAGTAGCTGGCACAATGTAAAAAGACCTTGCGAGGTAAAATCGGAGCAAGACTAAGGGACAATAGTGAAACAGAGACATGTACTAGGAAGACATTGCCACAAAGAAGACAAACAAGTACAACCACAAATATTGCTGCGAGTTAAATGAGTACATAAAAACAATGAAGTATCTGACTTTATAAAATAATCGTCCAAACTGGAGGTACAAAAGGTGTGATTTTAAACTAAAGGCCTTACTTAGAAAGGTAGAGAGAGAAAGTATGATGTAATGAAGCCCATAGTGAAAGCAGTGCAGAAGAGACTTTCATTTCTGAAAAACAAAAACAAAATTTAAAAATCTATAATTATATGGTAGACAACAGATAAGAGATTTGAAATAAAATGCAAATGAACAAGGATTTTAAAAGCTTAGAGGCCAGGAGCGGTGGCTCACGCCTGTAATCCCAGCACTTTGGGAGGCTGAGGTGGGCAGATCACCAGGTCAGGAGATCAAGACCATCCTGGCTAACACAGGGAAACCCTTTCTCTACTAAAAATACAAAAAAAAAAAAAAAAAATTAGCCAGGCGTGGTGGCAGGCGCCTGTAGTCCCAGCTACTACTGGGGAGGCTGAGGCAGGAGAATGGCGTGAACCTGGGAGGCGGAGCTTGCAGTGAGCTGTGATCGCGCCACTGCACTCCAGCCTGTGTGACAGAGCAAGACTCCATCTCAAAAAAAAAAAAAAAAAAAAGAGATTAGAGAAAATAATATAGAGAGAATGGAAAAAGTAGTTAACTCGTATTTAATGTTTGTGAAAATGAAAAACAAAACAGAAACAGAAAAGTAATATGTTGCAAAAATGTCCAGAAAATATAGAAAACCTGAATGTATAAATTCAAATGGCATATCTTATTCTAAAAGCAAAAAAGATGAAAAGCAATCAATACTCAGCCACTTCCTGGTAAGATTAATTAGTAAACCCCAACAATATTAAGCCTTAGCACACCAACTGGAAATGAAAACAATCATCTCTGAAATACTTGTTGGGCCAATACTTAATCAAAACAATAGCTTTAAAATATCTAGACTATAATAACAATATAAACGTACATATCAAAACCTTGTGGTCAATTAAAACAATGCTCACAAAAAGTTAAAATTTTTAATGCACAAGTAAGAATAAAAAATAAAGTAAGGCTAAATTGAAGAAGCTAGAAGAATAAAACCAAAGGAATCAGTAAAGAAGAAAGCAAAGACTAATATTATAATATAGAAAAATAATTCATATATGTAATCTAATAGTTTTTCCTTTTAATAAGAACCAACAAAATATAAACATTTAGCCAACCTAATTAAAAATGAACTAAAAAAGACACACATATTTGAAACAAGAAATGCTACTCAGGGAAAAATGATAGAGAAAATTAAAGTAAATAAGCAATATTCAAATGAGTACTCAGAGAGAAAAAAAACAATCTTAGGGAGATAAGAACCAATATCAGAAATACAGATTGTGGTCAAAGAGCTCTCCTCAAATGAGTAGCAGGCCAACCAATTTAGTTTCACAGAGAAATTATACCAAACCTTTAAAAGCCAAAACTCATATGAATCAGATATAGAGAAAGAGAGAAATAAATATTCTGATAAATGACATAACATTGATAAAACTAACAAAAAGAATACACAAAAGATCATATCAAATATTCTTATATATAAATATTTGTATACAATTCCCCCAAAAATTAGCAAATAAAATTCAGTAGTAGAGTTAGATCATTATCTCAAGATATACCTCAAACTGTATCACAGTTTATCAAACAAACAAAAATCTATAAAAGGACTAAAAGAATATATACCAGAAATAAAAATAATTTCAGAGTGGCAAAATCATTTTTATCTATAAAACAAAAATCAGAAGATACAAAAGAAAAAAACTGGTAACTATAAATGCATAAACAATTAAAACTTTGGACATAAAATAATGTAATAAAGTCAGAGGTAAATATTGTAACTTAAATGACACACAAGAGTTTAAATTTCTTTAACATAAAAAGACTCAGAATATTAGTTAGAAAAAGATCAACAACAATGATTTATACTCAGTTAATAACAGCAACAAAATATAAATGATTATATAAAAAGTTGTGTAAGAATTACTTACAGTGAGAGAAATCCAAAATAAAATTACAGTGAGAACAATTTTTCATCTAGAGCTTGGCCAAACTCAAAAGGTCGGCTCTGGGAAATTACAATCTCTTTAAAGAGCACTATATTTAAAATTGAAGATGGACATACCCTTTGACAAAGTAATTCTGCTGGAAAAATTTATCCTAAAATTATAGTCACGTATTTATAAAGTAACCTTCCTCTTTCGTGATTTATACACCATTGTTTGTATTTGCTGAGGAAAGATCCTTTTAATTGAAATCTTTTTTTATATATATTTTTGAAACAATGGCTAGTAATGGTTGTTTCTGAAAGGTGAGTGTGGCATTAGATGTTTTTGATTGAGTTGTCCTAGAAACAGACACTGAGACAGAGAAAGAAAGAAGTGCTCTTCAGGGCAACATCTATAAGGGAGTGAGAAAAATAGAAATGATCAAAGGCAACAGTTATAGACGAGTCACAAAAATAACAGGTTTCACCAGATCCCACCAGAAACAATGGCACTGAGAAAGCCCACCCTTTAGATTGTCCTAATTTGAAATAAGGGGACTGAGCTGGGTCTTTATAGCCCCCACATTAAGTGCAGGCTACTTTCAGGGGGAAGTGGGACTTGGAGTAAGGTGGCTCTCTTCAACTCAGGGCAAGTCGATGAGACAAACTCAGCTGAGAGCTTTCGGCCATCAATTCCCTCAGCAGCTGTGGAGTTGGATGTCTCAGTCCTGCAAGGGGAAGAGGATGGGTGGTGGAATGTAACACACCACAACATGCACTGCACTGGCAGATCATAGGAAGAGAAAATTTCTTTTTACTATAAATACTTCTGAATCTTTTCTATTGTGTATTATTATCACAATGTATTTTTAAAACACAATACCTAGTCAAATAAATAATCGAGAATAGCAACCGCAAAACAAAATGCAATGCAACACAGGGATACTTGAGATTACTGTAAGCCAGAGAGTCACAGCAATAAACATCCGCAAAAGGCCATTTCCTCTAAGCTATTCTATATTTCTTCAGTCTGTGCAAAATCATGGTGGGGAAGAAGAAAGGATGCTCTATTCAATAATAAGCAGAACATTATCTGAACAACCGTCTGTTTGAATGCTGAACAGTCTGCTTACTTCATGAAGCCTTTAACAATTTCTAGTTTACACAAGCTCACAATCTCAAAGGCAATAAATTCAACCATGCCTCATATCCTTGTCATCTGTGGCCTTTGGCCAAAATATTAGCCCTACCAATCAGTAATTATCTTTGCAATACTTCTCTGTGTTGCTTTTTCTCAAGTCTTCTACCCACTGCCTGCATTTCTCCCAACCCTATTTTTTCTAAATTCCTCAAACTCTAATCAGTCTAACTATAAAACTCCCTTTGTCTTAATTTTTTCAAGAAGTATTTCTTCTACTCCTTAACTTTAATAAGAATCCTACTCTTTTTAAATTACTGCACTCCCCCTGTGTCTTACCTGTGTAGTTGCTACTCGTCTTGCCTGTGTAATACACAGAGGTGAATAACTCTCTGTGCAACAGGTATTGCAACTATGTGCAACCTGTAGTTTGTGAAACAGTTAGCCATCTACTTGTTGGGAACAAAGTAAAACTCATTCTTTTAATTACTCCTGGGGATGGGGACACTTAGATGATTGCTTTTTGACCTGTGAAAAACTTTCCTTCCTCTGTTGAGTTTCAAGTCATCCAGCTTTACCATTCTCTTCCCCACTTGTATTATTTTCCCAACAGCCTATATAACCTGAACATTAATGTGGAGGCTCATTGTATGCTAATGTAACAACCATCTCCAGAGACAAAGAGAAAGCTGAAAGATTACTTGTTGGTTTTGATTTCATAGTTCTTGAGTTCAATTTTTTGAGGGGTCCAACCATCTGCCAACCATTGGATTCCATGAGAAAATAATATATTCCTTCAAATTAATTCCTTAATCGTTTTTTGGGTAAAAGATGCTTGCCATGGTAGAAAACGCAATGGCTGCATGGGAGTAAAAATAATTGTCTGTCCTAATTTTTTTACTTGAATATTAAGTGTCTTTGTTTCTTTAGGTCTCCATTTTTCATCATTAATAGTCCCTTAAAGAAAGCATGGTGCAGTGGATAGAACCCTGAATTAATGGGAGGAACCAGGTTCTTTCTCCTTGTGCTATTACTTAATTATCCATGTCATCCTAAGAAATAACTTCAAATGCCTTAAGATGTTCCTATTTGAAAATGACCATAGTAGTCAGAGAGATTGAATAAGAAAAAAATAATTGATACACAATCAGACCCTGATATGTTATTGTGGAAAACCATTTATTAGATCTCTTGTTTTCACACTTTCGTTAAAGCTTGTGAAGCTCACATGAGACTCATTTCTGAAACTAACATTTATCATTTTAAGTTATTGTTGTAAAGCTCTTAACTAATACCAGAAATTATAAGTCCACTGGTAGTGTACATTAACATATTGACAATGGACACTCATTGAATATTATGCCATAAGACCATATAGTTTAAGTAGTACAATAATATGGTCCTTCCATTTGTTCAGCAGTAAACTCCACTAGACACAGCAGAGTTTGCCTCTGTAATTAAATTTCAACATATTAATAAATTATAAAATTATAATTTATTAAAATATGTGTCCTATGAAGTATGATTGCTATTCTCTCTGCTCAAATATTCTATTCCTCTGACTTCCTGTAAAATTGTTAGAATAAAGAAAATGAAAAAATAAAGGTATACACATTTTCTAATATCTGAAATGATTATGACTATATACTCATAATGTATATATGTTTATATTGTGTATATATGAGTACATATACAGATATATATTATGAGGATATATGTATATATAATATATGTATATATCCTCATATATACATATATATCATATGAGTACATATATGAGTACATATACAGATATACATTATGAGGATATATGTGTATATATGACATACATATTTATATATATATAAATGAGGATATATACATATATGTATATACACATATATTCTCATAATATATGTATATATGTACTCATATATGCTCATATATATATATATATATATACACACAATATATATCTGTCACTGTTATCAACCCAAAAAAATTGGGTGTCTGTATTTTTTATCTGAAACTGTACATAATTTTTACCCATGTCTTTTCAACCTTAATTTAAAAATGTGTGTTGGTAATACAAGAGTGTATTTAAAAATGTGAGTGACCTCTTTATCTTACTTGACTCTATTGGAATTATTAACGGATTCACCAAAGCTTTATTATTCACCAAACACAGGGTAGTTAACATTTAAGTTTTAACAATAGTTTCCAGGTTGCTTGTGGATGCTTTATTCAATAATAAGAATTGCATTGTGTATAATCCTATGAAAAGGTACTGTAATTAATTGGTGAATTGTTGTGGCAGTGGTAAGTATTTTAAACCTTAATTACTTCTTCCTTTTGCTTTCTCATTCAGATCATCAGTTAGGAAAGTCTGGCAGAGATATTCCAAAAAAAAGTGAAAGTGTATTTAGTTGGAGAACCAAAATGTTAAGACTGAAATTTCTTTATTTTACGGGTATTCAAAATCTAAATGGTCTTGTTCTTTCTAAAGTTTTAAATTAATGGCTAGGACAAAAAAAAAGACTTAATTTGTGGGAAGGAAATCTCAGATGCAAGGAACTTATTCTTTTAAGCTGCAGAGAAATGTAGTGCATTTATCAGCTTTGAGTGGATATCATTGTGTTTATAACAGAGTGGAGGCACCATGCAATTTTGCTCCTGAAATTGGTTTATATAGATGACTGGTTGCTGTGAAGTGTGTGTCAGAGTTCCATGCAGCTGTTATGAAGTAGTACAATTGTCATCGCTTCTTACATGGTTGTTGAGAAGAGCTTGAGAGCCCAGCTCAGTCAGCTGTTGAATAGATAACCCAACACAGTTAACGTGGCATACATTGTAAAGAATTACATGCTTGCTACAATGAGCTTTGGGCCTTTGGTCTAGATAATAATCCTGGTGGGTGTACCACGTGTAGTGGCTGTCTGATCACTCAGATATAACTGACGAAACATAAAGAAAAATGTCAGTCGACTGAAAGAAAAATGCTGCTGCAAGTTTGTTTAAGGTTCATGTAAACGGCTATGTGTATTTTTTAACCCCAAGTCTCCCAAGAACTTTACTGTCATGCTAAATGTCTAACACTAAAATGCAAAATCTGGAGAGAATGACCTATTTAAGGCTGTATTTAAATATATTAAGGTACATGAAAGCACTACCTGTTTTGGTTACAGAGACTCAGCATTTCTGTTTCACAGAAAATAAAGCCTTTCTGAAAATCAACTTTCATATACAATGTATAAATGGAACACTACTAGAAAAGATAATTATTGACACCTTTTGAGTCATGGTGGCATTTTATGTTAATTTCCAAGAACACTAAGAATAGCTATGTAAACATTTTGGGTGATTATTAATTATAATGAAATGAAATAAAAAAGTGGGAAGAAATACCACTATTTGCCATTTCAACGTAAACACAAACACTGGGATAATTAACATGTTATAATGATGTTCGTGAAGCCCAAAGGAGATAAAAACCACCAAAGTTATAGGATTTCCAACTTAAAGCTTTATTTATTTTTTCATTCACTAACCTTTGCTTCTGGACTTGCTTGTTGCAGTCCATATGGCATGTCACAAACATGGCTTGAACTTGAACTACTTTGATTCCTATACTCATTGGGAGGATTTATGGATATAACATCTGCTTAAACTTGGAGACGTTTTTATATTTGGTAATTTATGTCTTCGAAAATTACCACTTTATCTCCCTAAATTTCATAAATAATAATTTATTCATCAGCAAATAATGAAACTCAGAAAATAAAGTCCTGGTTTTAAGTGATTCATATGATAGGAAAGAGAGTTTTCACAACCTGAGCTGATTTCAGTTTCTTATTATTATTCCCTCAAATCTCGTATTTACAAAGTTGGAGAGAACTTTGCGCATCTTTTAGCTTTATCTCTTACCAAAAGCATGAATTGTTTTTAAATTTTTATGACTGATTTTTATAATAATAGTAATAGATTGAACTGAGAAATCTCTTAAATATACCATCTACTAGTCAAAACACATTTGTTTTAACTCCGGTTCCTATTATTTATATTTCTGGGGATTGTCTTCTGTTGAGCTTATTTCTTAAATCAGTGTTTTTAAAAATGCAGCCCAGATACCAACTGCATCAGCCCTCCAATAGAAAATTTCAAAGATTTAGGTGTAATAAGTTGCATTACTTATCAAGTTCCTTCATATGCACATTAAAATCAGAGGCTTTTCCTTGCATTATATTAAAGCCTATTACAAACTTGTGAGAAATAGTTATAGAGTCATTAAAGTCTAGTTTTCTGTGATAATTACTATTATAAAATTAATATTTGTCATTACGGCTATCGAAAAATGATCAACTCACATCTAATTAATTCCAAGCCAGGTACTGTTTTTAAATAACATTGCTTTCCCATATATTTTCCTCCCAATAAATAAAATCTTCAAGCACTTTTTAGTGTTTGAAGCACACTAGGGGCTATACAATAAATAAATAATATTATACTCTGTCCCATTTTTTATGGTGTGAGTTTAAATTTTCCAAAATAAAATATTTGAACATTTTGTATTAAAGCAAATAGAAATTGGGAAGATCCAACATGACCACAAATTCATTTCCAGTCCTCTCATCAGAAGTGATTCTATTTTTCAACCTCTTGAATCTGGGCTGGCCTTGTAAACAGCTTTGACCAATGGAATGAGAGGAAGTGACTGTACATGACTTTTAGCCTAAGTCTAAAAAGGCTTTAAAAGTTTCTGTGCTAATGCTCTTGTAACACTACTGCCATGTTGTATGAAACCTGGGCTGTCCTATCAAAGGAGTTATGTGGAAGAGATTATAGACTTCCTACAAATAGCCCACATTAACCACCAAACTCATGAGCGATGCCATCTTGGATCCTCCAGCCCCAGTTGCACCTCCAGTGACTCCTTCTACATGAGTAAAACAAAACAAAAGCAGAAAAAATCACCCAGCTAAGCTAGCCCTAAATACAAAGTCATTACTACATAAATAGTTATTATTTTAAGCCACTAGGGTTTGTTGAGGTTTGTTACACAGCAATAGATAACTGAAACAAATGGTGATTATTCTGAAGATTACCTTGTTTGTAAAAATGGCACCATGATAATAATAATAGCAGTTGCTATCTCAAGATAACAATAATAGCAGTTTCTATCTCAAGACTTAGGTGAATAACTCTCATTCTAAAGTAGAATAACTCTCATTCTAAATACAAGAATTTAAGCATAGACTATATACATTTGTGGTTGAAGAAACTGGATCCCAAATATTTTTCTCTGTGTTATCAACTAAGCCACCTTAATAATGAAAATGTTATTCCATAGACTGTGTTTGTTTTTATTTTGTCTAAATGAAAATAAATTCACCGTTTTTTCCTGTATGAAATGATTAATTCTTTTAATACATTGGCTGTGTTTGGTTATTTAGGAGAAGAAAACTCATCCTTTTCCTGATATAATAGGATTGTTTGTTGTCTCAACTTGATGATGATCCCTAAAGAAGACATATTTCTGGGATATATTAGAACTCATCTGAACCACTCAGTGATGAAGAGATGAACTTTTAAATAATCTGTTACCATTTTTAATATCTATTCAAGTGACATTGTTTGCCTTCTTGTTGCTTCTTTTGTGAGAAGTGGGTTTACATCAAGTAATTTCTATTAAGCTATTGTTTCCAAAGCATATACCCTATTGACTTCACTGCTTTTCACAATGTGCTTTGGACATAGTCATCCACCACAGCCCTAAGGTCTCATTCTGCCAATCTCAACATTTTACATCTCTAAAGACATATTACTGTAGAAATTCCCTTGTTGATCTTTCTTGGGTCACTTTCTATTTTATTGTTCCTCTTAGTAAAATGACAGCTGACCCTGAATCTAATCAACGTATTGTTTGTTAAAACATTCCACTTGGTGGCAAATATACAGATTTTTACAGTGATTTTTAAAATACATTCCATCTATTCAAGCCTGGCTGCATTTCTGAGCAGTAGACATAGGTTATGTTCTAAAAATATAATACATTTCTGTCTTTCTTTTGAGACTGATATACTGGACATTTATGAGTTTGATGTGCTTGTTTCTTTCCTTCACCCATCACTTCCTTTGAAGATTGAACATATTAACAGAGAGATCTCTCTTTGAGAATCTTAGCTAGTGTCTTTGCCAGGATTTTACTTCAATGGGAAATGCTAACAACGTGCCACTAAAATCCATACATTCCTCTGTGAAAGGCCAAGTTCATGTTTTGGAACCCATAGATTGATGGAGATTACTTGATATAAACCCACTTCTCACAAAAGAAACAACATGAGTCAAATTTAGAAAACAAGCAAGCAATAACAAACACAACAAATCATTTTGAAAACCTATGACCATTTGCAGATTGATAGTAATAAGTAAATGAAAGAGATTTCTGGAAAAGCAGAAATAGGCTTGACCCATTTCTCAGTAGTTAACTTTGTTTGTTTGGATTTTTTAGTTTTTATCTTTTCTTTTAAAAAAATTTATCACTAATCATATTTACAAGACTGCAAATTTGTAGAAGATTACAATTAATACATACATCTCCTCTCTGGATTTATTGATGTACTCAATTTATGAGAATTTATTATGTATCTTTAAAAATTAATAAAATTTGAAATACAAAACATACAATAGGAGGTTTGTATTAGTATGGCTAAGAGACAAAATAAGTCATTTTCAAAGGGAGAAATCTACAAAGTGGTTGCCAGTCCTAGGATTGCACAACTACAGAAGTCATCTATGTTTCAGAAGGTATGTGTTAAAAATTTAAAATTAGAATAAATCACAAGTTAGATATAGAAGATTATTACCTACCAGATCAATTTCCAAACACCAGTTAATTTCAAAGCACTCATTCCTGTTGGTGTGAGACTCTCAGCCTCCTCACTCTCAAAGAGGGCACTTGCTGTGCTCCCAGCAGGAAGCCCAAATTCAGCAGTGCAGTTAGGATACAGCCCTTATGCCTAGGAACAGCAAAGGAGTGTTCAAATATGAAACACTTGCTCTGAAAAGAGCTTCCTAATATATGTGCATGTTTATAATTTGGCCTCTCATGGAACATTATCATATATAACCCTGAGAGCTCTCGCCACTCCCAGCTTTGCTGGGGTCAAACTTTTTATTTATGTAATAAAAGAAAATATCAATGACATAATTATTTTGAGACAGATAAATGATTACTATGCAACTAAAACTTGTCCTCCTACTAAGAGTACACTGATGATAGATCCCATGACTATTTGACACATTCTTACAACAATTCATATTGTGATTAACTTGTAATATCATTTGGTCAATAGTAAAGCACAGATACATTCACTCATTCACTAGTCAACAAGAATTTATTGAATAACCTCTGTGTGTTAGTCTCTCTTAGACTAAAAAGAGATTAGACTGAACAAAATACAATGTTCAGCTGTCATAAAGCTTGTATTGAAGTGGGGAAAATAGCCAATAAAAAATAAATAAGTAAGTATGGATGTACACACACACCCACACACGTAAAATCAGAGGGACTCGTGAATGATAAAGTATGATAGAAAAAGAGTGAGTAAAATGGGGCATTATTTTAGGTAGCATAGCCAGAGAAAGTCTCTCTGAGGGTATGATAGTTTATCATAGACCTCAATGAAATAAAGAAATGAGACAATCAATTATTGAGAGAAGTGACATTCTAGACAGAGACCTTGAATGCATAATTTGGTACAAGTTCCCAGGAACAAGGAAGAGGGCCAATAATGAAAACCGCCACAATTACACGTGTGTTAGATTCGTCCAGTTGCTTTAAAACGAATTTCCACTTATATTTTAATTAACTGTCTCATAACTTTCTATTTCAGCCTCCCTGCAATCAGTGCTATCTTATGAAGTATTCCCTTCACAGTCACTCCTGCATCCTCCACATGCTTTTGCAGTTGTGAACTTCAAAACTGAACACTGCAGTGCCAGTGGTCTGTGTTCTGGGGATGCAGACAGTTCTACAGCTTTATCTAGATGGCTATGCATGCACACTGTTGGCTTCACTGCTTCTCACAATGTGCTTTCAACATAGTGACCCACCATGACCCTAGGATCTCATTCTGCCAATCTGAACTTTTATATCTTTAAAGACATATTGTTGTAGAAATTCCCTTGTTGATCTTTGGTCACTTTTTGTTTATTGCTCCTCTTGGTAAATGACAGTTTGAATTTCTTTTCTTAAAGGTTCTAGCTCCTTGCTCTGCAAATTCCTATCATTGTCAGCCTGATTCTTTTGTCATATAAATTGTTGACAAAAATGTTAACTGCCATATACTAGAGTGATGCCTGTTCTTCCTCAGGGCAGAGGGTGATCCAACGAAATCTCGTCTTTGACATCAGACTTCTATCCATTTTTCACAAAATAAAGATCTTGCACCTCCAAGTGTGATGAAAGAACCTGTGTAACCAGCAGCTTCGGAAACACCTGAACGAAGAAATTTGGGCCTCACCTAACTCTTATTGGACCCAATTCTGCATTTTTACATGAGCTCTAGAAAATTCATATACACACTCCTTTTTAAGAATCTCTATAGCAGATGACCTCACAGCAGACTTCTTCCTAATTATAAAGTTCTTTCAACATTGTCTCCAAGTTGTCAGGGTGTAAGTGATTCTCCTTAGAAGAGGAACAACATGATACAAGCCAACACACTACACTGTATTATAATTACCTCCAAATTTCATAATTTCTGTTGTACATTTAAACTTTTACAATCAGATAATTGTTTTGCCAAGTGGACATACTTAACCTACCTAATGCTTAGTTTGACTTTTATGTTAGTTAAAATAATTATACATTATTTATTATTAGATACAGTGTCTAAACCCTGTATAGCACACAGGTCTTAATATGTTGAGGGTCTCTTGAAAAGAAATAAGTTGATCATCAAATTATCTCTGCTGTCATCATTTCCTACTGTATATGTTTGTCATTAAGCACAGAACTCAGTTCTAGACATACCCCCTCATTTTAATGGATATTTTGTTAGGATTACCTTGAAATGTAGTACTCCATTCAATAGTCTGAAAGAAAATCTAAATGTTATCTCCTCTACCTAGAATCATATTACTTAAACTACCAATATAACACACTAATATTAAGGAAAAACAAAATAATTTATATTAAAATATTTTTCTTTATATATGTAGATGCTTGGGCATTTGTCAACATAATGAAATCATCAGATTTTTGCACATAATGATAGTATCACTGTGAATGTGACAATTGCAAATGCAGATAGATGCAGGTGCTTTAGATTGACTAATCAAATGCCACAAGCGATATTGCTATTGGTGATTTAACAAAATGATGTGCAATTCAGATAATGTTCTGAGCAAAACAACATAATCTTCCCTTAATATTCATGGACTTGCCATCTTTAATAAATCAGAACATATTCAAACTTTGAAAAATGAATTTTTGTTTAAATTTAACTCATTATGTTTTAGGTTTTGGTAATTAAAATTATCTTTAATAGACTTTATGTTTTAGAACATTTTTAGATTTACAGAGAAGTTGAAATGGTAGTACAGAGAGTTTTTTGATATGACCCTTCACCCATTTTCCATATTATTAACACATACATTAGTATGGTACGTTTGTTTCAATTAATAAAGCAACATTGAGAAATTATAATTAACTGAAGTGTACAGTTTATTCAGATTTCTTTAGTTTTTCTCTAATGTCTTTTACTATTTCAGGATCCCATCCAGGATAACATATTACATCTAACCCTGTCTCCTTAGACTCCTTTTGGCTGTGGCAACTTCTCAGACTTCGTTTTTGAAAACCTTGACAGTTTTATGTTTTGTCAGTTTTGAAGGATGCCATTCTACTGGAATTTTTCTGATGTTTTTCTTATGATTTAATTAAGGTTGTAGATTTTTGGGAGGAAACAACATATCACAAGTACATACTATTAACATGATTTATCACTCTTCATATTGACTGTAATCATCTGGCTAAGAGACAAATAGTTTTCTCCATTGTAAAGTTACTCATTCACTCAACCCCCTTTCCATAGTGTCTTCTTTAGAAGGAAGTCACTGTGCACAATCCACACTTAAAGAGCACAGACTTATGCTCCTCATCTTCAAGGGTGAAGTATTTACATAAATTATTTGAAATTCTTCTTCATAGTAGATTTGCCTTTTCTCCCCCGCCTATTTAACTATTCAATTACTTATATATAGCAGTATGAGCACATTGATACTAATTTTATATTTTGGGTTGTAATCTCATACTACTTTATTTTGCTGCTCAAATTGCTCCAGCTTTGGTCACTGGGGGCTCCTTTAGTTGGTTCCCATGTTCCTTTGTTATACTCCCATCAGTGTAGGATTTTGTTCTATTTTGTTTTCTGAGCCTTTTCTTAATTTCTGGTACTACAATATGCTCCAGGCTCATTGTGTATACTTTTTTCTTAGTCCTAGAATCGGACACTTCTCCAAGGAGCCCTGGTTCCTTTTAGGTGGAGAAAGGTGTTAGAAACCAATAAAACGATACTAGTTGTGTTCATTGCTACTAGGATGCCATTGCTTGTAGGCACTCTCAAATGACAAAACAGGAGTTTTGTGTATACTAATTTGTGTATATTAATCCCCTGTCTACACACACACACACACACACACGTAATCATCTGCATCTAGATTAAGCTAAAGATGAGTTCAGAGTGATATCTTCAACTCTAATTCATTAGCACATACCATATGGATTATTCTGGCTTCGACTCTAACAATGAGAAACCTGGAGCTCATTATCATCCATTAACTTAATCATTCAATTTTAGTCTACTTGTATAGTATTATAATTTTAACATATACCTCTTAAGGGGAAAAATACTCTATCAATTGTAGTATAGGCCTGTTGTGCAATTTTCTTTGGGCTTTTGCTTTACAGACTCCACTTGTTTCCTAACTTACTTAGGTCAGCACATTTTCTCTCCACTCTCTGCCTTAAGGTTGTTTCATATATTTATAGTACAGTTAGATTTATTTATATTCTTCCTTGGGATTCCTAGGCCTTCTAATGATTTTATTTTAGTTTGTATGTATTAAGATATACTCTTTGTGCTGTAAAGCTTTGTAGTTAGTCAAATAAGTGATGTCTTACATTATGGTATCATAGAGAATAGTGATGCCAACCTAAATATCTCATACCTATTCAATCCCCTTTCCCCCATTATAAGTACTTTTGCCTATGTAATGGTTGTGGAGGTTTTTAAATTCCCTGAGCAACAGAGAGCATTACAGGATATTCAGCATCCCTGGTCCTCATCCACAAATGACAGTAATGTTGTTCCATCAATATGAAAAACAACTTTACAAATTTCCTAAACAGTCTCATCCTATTGGGAACCACTGAACTACTAGAAAGCCAATCTTTATACAGTAAATAAAAATCCCTTTAAGAGACAATAGGCAAATTATATATAATTTGGTTGCTTCCTCTGGTTTTTCTATAAATGTGTATGGACAAAAATTTATATTACTGAAATGTTTCATACTGTCTTCCTTGGCATACCCTCTAGTGATCCTAAAAACACCTGGGCTATTTAGTCTTTAAAAAAATCAGAGCCTAATGGTTGAATTTGCAATGCATAGGAAAGGAAATCTGATGAAACATGGAACATATTTATTTAAAATATTTAAAAATGTTTAAAATGTATTATTGGACATTTTTTGATCTTGTGCTATAAATACACCAAACTAAGAAAAGACAGTGAGGGTGAATTTGGGGGCCCAGTCAAAGAAGAGAGGCTTTAACTAAATAGTTAAAGTGAACATATGTGGAAGGAAGTCTGCACTTGAAACTTTGTGTGGTTTTCAGGTAACTTTATTCTACCTCACAGCCGCAGACCTTTCCCTAACAAGAACTGACAGCAGTGACTGCTGAAGACAAATAATTTAGCACTAAATTTGAGTAAATTTGAATTATGCTCTCAACATTGCAGAGTTTATAGTAATAGATAAGTATAGTGCAGTTAACAGAGTACCATTTTACAACATGGTAGGTAAAACAAGTATTAATAGCCAGTCCTTTTTTTTTTTGTCTCCCAGTATCTTGCAGGGGGGCAATTTATACAGGCATTTAAAAGGTCTTATTGAGTACTTAGATCTTCATATTTTCCATTGTATGTTTATTTTCATTATTCTCTTATTTATTGAAGCATCTCATAGAAGCATATGGTTTCTACTATTATATGTGTAAACTACTTTTTAATCTATATCCAGATCACAGATCTCCTTGTCTTCTCCAGATCTACAGAGTCAATGGGCATGTAAACTTGAATGTACCAGAACTCTTCATCATGTTCAGAACTGAATGCACTAGTTTCTTCTCTTAGACTTCATGAACATATAAGAGTCTACCTTCCCTAGGACTCATCCTTTTATTTTTTGTCTCAGCTACTGAAGATAAATAGCTAAGGGTCACTTAATCACGTTTTCACTTTTCATTTAATAGATAAAAATTACAGTTCATTTTATCTCTTAATATACCTTGCATCTGTTTGCTTCTCTATCTCTACTGTTGCTACTTTACTTCCAGCTCTAGTAATCTATATATAGAAGAATAATATAGAGCCTTATGAAGTTCTCCTTGCCTATTTTCAATTGCATTTCATGTAATAATAATCTGATCTTTCTAAAATTAAAATCTGGTTACTTCTCTCATTCTTCATTTTTTATTTGTTATGTCATATTGACTGACGATTAAATGTTTATGCTTTTTTAATTTCTATAAGTCTAGCCTTCACCTCCAAATACCCAATGCATGAAGAAACTGTTTACCTGTCCCTCAATAAGTCATATGGTATTGTCGTGGATTTAGACATATTGTACATAGTACTTGAAATGCCTTGTCTTTTCCCTAATCTACCTTGTGATTTCTTTTTTGTCCTCTTACCCCAACTAACATAGGAATATTTAATTATTCTCTAGGCATTATATAAGCTACTCATTATCATAATAATGCCATGTAACAAATACAAAACCTCAATGGCAACAATAATTAATTAGGGCATCTAGATGGCTCTGCTGATCTTGGCTGGATTTGTTCCTGTCTCTGAATGTCAGACGGTAGTTAGGGAATGTGAGCTGGTATCAGCCGAAAAGACCAGTAAGATTCATCTGTTATTTCTTGCCGCATCATCTAACAGTAGGCTAGCCTGAGTATATCTTCATGACAACAGTAGAGGTGCACATGAGGACAAGTGAAAATAGCCACAACTTCTTTTTTTTTTTTTTTTTTTTTTTGAGACGGAGTCTCGCTCTGTCGCCCAGGCTGGAGTGCAGTGGCACAATCTCGGCTCACTGCAAGCTCCGCCTCCCGGGTTCACGCCATTCTCCTGCCTCAGCCTCTCCGAGTAGCTGGGACTACAGGCACCCGCCACCACGCCCGCTTAATTTTTTTTGTATTTTTAGTAGAGACGGGGTTTCACCGTGGTCTCGATCTCCTGACCTCGTGATCCGCCCGCCTCGGCCTCCCAAAGTGCTGGGATTACAAGCGTGAGCCACCAAGCCTGGCCTGAAAATATCCACAACTTCTTAAAAGCTAGGTTCAGAAATGACATATTGTCCTCTCTACCTCATCCAATTGATGAAACAAGTCACATGAGTTGAGGAAATGTACTGCACCTTCATGGAGAAAACTTCTAAGTCATGTGGATTCAGAGAAAGGTAAAGAATGAAGCCTTTAATGAAATTATTCTATCGTGCATCTATCAGAGCATTTTTCATATTTTATTAAAATTATTTTTTACATGTTTTCTTATAAAGTATGTTCTGTGAACAAAAAAAGCATGTTTTATTCAGTTCTCTGATCCAGGCACATACACCTAATGGTTCTTAATAGGTATTTATTAATCATTTATCATAATGTAATTGAAATCTAATATATGTATATATGATATATATTATATATTATACATTTAATTAAAAACAGATACACACATATAACTTTTTGAAAAATATGTGAATATTTTTACACTTTTTAAATATAATTTTTCAAAATACTAAAAATTGTTAATATGTGATGAGTGATAGCATTTGTTTTTTATAGAGCAATCCTAAATATAAACATTAAATATACAGTATAATAGCAACTAAGTAACTTATATGGTCAAAATTCATATGGCCCAGGCCGGGTGCGGTGGCTCACACCTGTAATCTCAGCTCTTTGGGAGGCCGAGGCGGGCAGATCACGAGGTCAGGAGATCGAGACCATCCTGGCTAACATGGTGAAACCCCGTCTCTACTAAAAATACAAAAAATTAGCCGGGCGAGGTGGCAGGCGCCTGTAGTCCCAGCTACAAGGGAGGCTGAGGCAGGAGAATGGCGTGAACCCCGGGGGGCGGAGCCTGCAGTGAGCCGAGATCGCCCCACTGCACTCCAGCCTGGGTGAAAGAGCGAGACTCTGTCTCAAAAAAAAAAAAAAAAAAATTCATATGGCCCAAAGGGATAGTTATAATTTTCTGTTTGATAAGAATTTACAATTATGCATTTGTACTGTATAAAAGCAATATTATGGAAAAATATAATTTTCTCAGATATTTTCATTGCATTTATATTAGATACAATACTTTTACAAAATTAAATAGTTTACACATGACACTGTATTTTTAGTGATCATTAATTAGTTCAAGTATTAAAAGTGTAGATTAATATTAACATCCCCATTTTACGAAGTAAAATTTTCTTCTTGATAATTAGTGTAAGTAGAACATATACAGTTCTTACCATGTTTTTTCCCTCTGTGATGAAAAACAAAAATAGTGAATGGTTAGATGTATTATAAAACCCTCTCTCGGTGTTGTTGTATACTGATCGATATAGCCATTTTGATAATATGAATAAGATACATACATTTTAGTATTTCTTTACAATTTGGAGGTCACTTTACTTAGAAAAAATAAGACACTGCTGAAACAATTTATTTATGTTGCCTGTGGTTTGAATTATTATAAGAGCGCATATTATGAAAGAATATTAGAATCCCTAAAATCACTTTTTGTCCTGATTCCCTCTTGTCACACTAGTTACCTCATTCCAGGGACGTTCAGTAGATGAGTGTTTTTGTGTTCTCTCTAGAGTTAGATAAATTAAAATACTTCAGAAATTTGTTTATAATTCCAAGCAAAGTCAGATATTGCGTGGCAATGAGTTCAGTGGAATTGTTTAATATATCCTTTGATATATTTAGATCAGTTAATAGAAGCTGCCTTAACTACTGTTTCAAAGCCAGACTTGGGAATAGTGTGAGGAATTGGAAACTCTATTCTATTAGAGAGAATACGAATTGTTACAAACTTTTAGAAAGCTGAAGTGATAGTATCTATCTCAACTGAAAATGGGAGTAGTTTTTTAACACCTTTCGAACATCTCCCCTATAAAAATAAAACAAGTAATTGTGGGGGGGTTTTTTGAAGTGCCCCAAACTGAAATCATTTGGAATGCTTTTTAAAAAGGAAAAATATTTGAATAAATTTTGTTAAAGCCCTATGAATGAAAGAAGAGTATGTGCAATAATCAAACACAATGTCCATGAAATACGCAGTAATTTCTTAAAGCAAATTGCAGAGTAAAAAGAAAAGTATTAAAGTTTAATTTTTGTTAAAACATTTTGACTGTAAATTTCTGTTTATATAAGTTTTGTAAATATAGCGATACGTGTGGATAGATCTCATCCATCTCTTATCATTGGTTACTTCAGGGAGTGGGTATCATGTAGCAAGATCAAGGGGTGGCCATTATATTTTACTTTCTTTTTTTTTTTCTTATATCAAATAACTTACTTCAATGGCTTCAAATAACTTTTTATCTAAAATCATAATAACAAAGGAATATTGAAAATAAAAGAAAGAAAATTTTTATCAGGATATTTTTTGTTAGAGGATTTCATGTAATGAATGGCTAGAAAGTTGAAGCTATAGAAAATTATGATGCAGTTTTTTTTTTTTTTTTTTTTTTTTTGAGATGGAGTCTTGCTCTGTCACCCAGGCTGGAATGCAATGGTGCAGTCTCGGCTCACTACAACCTCTGCTCCCGGATTCAAGCGATTCTCCTCCCTCAGCCTCCCAACTAGCTGGAATTACAGGTGCTTGCCACCATGTCCGGCTAACTTTTGTGTTTTTAGTAGAGACAGGGTTTCACCATATTGGCCAGGCTGGTCATGAACTCTTGACCTCAGATGATCCACCTGCCTTGGCCTCCCAAGTGTTAAGATTACAGGCATGAACCACCGTGCTCGGCCAATGCAGAATATTAAACAATAGTTTCTGATTTGTTAGACTGACTCTTGGTTGAAAATGACAACTTACAGGAGCTTACTCATGTATTTCCTCGTCTCCCCATTGCTTTATTTTATTGTCCTTTCTGTTCTATGTTATAACATTAAACCATTATTTCCAACATTAGTATTTGGGACTTTGTCCTTTAATTATAGTGCCTCTCAGAAGTAAATTGTTACTAAAATTTTATTAGTACATTATTTGTTTTGAACGATTGTGTATTTTTCAAAGTTTGGATTAGGGCTTAAGCTTGGCTCATATTTATCCATGTAGTCCAGGTACCCTAAATACTTTAGTACTATCTTTGAGACAGAAATACTGCAGATTACTGATTTCAGGTCCTGGTTCTTGAAATTTTCTATTTTGAGCCCTGAATTTCTCTAACCTTCTAACCCCTTTCAATTTGAAACTCATCTGATCTCCCGAGTAGCTGGGACTACAGGCGCCCGCCACCACGCCCGGCTAATTTTTTTGTATTTTTAATAGAGACGGGGTTTCACCGTGGTCTCGATCTCCTGACCTTGTGATCCGCCCGCCTCGGCCTCCCAAAGTGCTGGGATTACAAGCGTGAGCCACCGCGCCCGGCTCAAATTACTTGATACTGAATGCAGAAGCAATCGCGGAATGAAGCTAGGCCGAGGCTTTGCCATGGAATGTTTACAATTTTGGTTAAAAGCTAGGCTGGAGAAGGACCCAAATGATAAGCATTTAAAAAAATCTTTATTTCATCTGACTTAAGAATGTTAATGTTTGATTGCCTGATAATTTTCTCACCAAAAAAGTAAAATAGAATTAGCTACCATTTTAAAAAATTTTCTGTGTGCTGAAAATTGTGTACCCATTTAATGTTCAAAACAACCCTATGAAATGGGCAATATTATTATCATCCCTATTTTACCTTGGACACTTTCAGCTAATTAAATTTTCCACTCCTACACAATTAACATGGTAGATCTGGAATTTGAACCAAGAAAATCTAGCTGGGAATCTTAGCTCTTGGGCACAATGACAGGAAACACCTTCTCTCCACTCCTCCGTAACTTATTCTTCAAACCATGATAAGCTTTAGGATTAATGACTGTATTTTTTACCACCCAAACCCCCATTCACTCAGGGCAGCAGACACCAGCTAGAAGGTTAGAGGGACACAGCCTAATTGAACCTATTTATATTAAGGCAAGAAGTATTAGTCACTAAATGCTCCCAAAGGTATTTTCATTTTTAAAGAGAATGCTTATTAAAACAAATTAATCTCTCATTGGTCAAATGTTCACTTGTGTAAAACCAGCAAGTGAGTTATTTTAGGAATGTGAAAGGAAAATATTTTTGAGCAAAGGTTGCCATTCATTAAACAAATTGACCTACAACTTCCCTAAATTACCCTTGTTCTTATATAGCAGCTTTAATTTTGTATGTTCCAAACCAGATTTTTGTGCTATGGCTTTGTTTTTTACTGCTAGTCTCAATTGCAATAAGACTGAGAATACTGGAGAATAAACAAAGTGGAGGAAATGGAGAATGTAAAGAAAGTAGAAGAAAAGATAAATAGCCATGTGGGGGGACTGCATGCACAGCATTGAGAGGACTCTGGAGAAATGATACATAAATAGAAAAATGTGAAGTTATCAATTCATTCAGATCTACTGATGTCAGTAATCATTAACTATTTTACAAGAACTGCATAAATCATTAGCATCTAGGATACATTCCTAAAATAATTAAACATACATGTTCTCTTTGAAGCCCTTATCAAAAAGGTAAAATAACACATACGAAACTATTAATTTTAATTAACAACTACAGGTTTCTAAGATAAATTAGATAAAATTAAGTGAATTAAGATCCTGCAAGTTACTTTAATCCAGAAAGATTTTAGACTTCAAGCTAGTTTCAAATGAGTACTAGTGTGTGTGTTTCTCCTGCATATTTAAGGATAATCACTGAAATCTACCTACTTGTAAGTTGCACAGGATGAAAAGACTAAAATCTCAGTGTTAACAGCGGTTTTAGAGATGAGTCTTCTAGGTAAAAATATAGATAAATAAGTGTATGAAAAATAATATTGCTATTATCTTTGATTTTTTTCCTTTGTTTCAAAAGTTCTAGGCAAGAACTTCCAAATCAATGGACAGCATGTAGCAGCATCAACTTTATTGAAATTCATCAAACATGGAAGTTAGAGGAGCCAGATTAATGGAGGAGAGGTAAATATGTGTGCCTAATTCTAGTGAATAATAGATCATCTTTTCATCTTTTCTGCATCTTTGTGTAGAAGGCCTGCACTGAGAATGTCCTTCAGAGTGTGAAATTGCCCCATGGTGTTGTTGAACAAGTCAAGAATATTTTATGAATGTAGTCATCTATCCTGACTGTTCACTTGTACCGATAGATTGTCCAGTTTAGAAAAAAATCACCACTATTTTATGAGACCGTGTTTAATCAAATGTATATAAAATGTACATGCTAACCTTTTTATTTTAAGAAAAAATATAAATTTGAAAGTTTGTGTGACTGAGCACATCAAAATATAATTTTCAGAAACAGCATTTTTTTCATCCAAACCTTGTACCAGAACATTGCTGTTATGAGATCAGTTACATTGATACATCTCTTGCATGTAAGAAAACCAAAGCCCACAAGTCACCCTTCTAAATTGTTTTTGTTTCTGTTCCTAAAATTCCAAACAGTTGGATCATTGATTTAACTGTCTTCTGAAATGTGTAATTGCAAAAACATTCTGAAAATTAAAATGCTTACTTTCTTTTACCCATCCATTACTACTGAGGTGTTAAAATAATTTATTCCATTATATTAACGATTGCTTGATGCATCAAAAGATAATTTGCCATGTAATTTTGTTAAACTTGAAACTGTAGCGTATTTTCTTGATAATACCATTCATATATCAAAAGTAAATAAAATGTTTAGTGGTAGGCACATTAATTATCGCCTTCATCTATCGGTGTTTAAAACTTAGAAATAATTAAATGTGCTTTAATAAGATATGGTTCTGAGAAAGCAGGATCATTTATGAATTGCTAGAGGTGCGTGGAGCTACGTTTCCCTTGAGAGACGGAATTTATGCCTAACACCCCACTGATTGTTCAGGAGGTAAAGAACCAATAGCTGCATGTACAGAGGTTTAATTTAAAGTGTGTTTCTCACTAGGCTGCTCACAACACTTAATTAAACTCTGCTGTTTTGGCAATGACAAATGCTGTAGTGCAAAAGGAACCTGAGTCGCAGTGACTGAGAAGCTTTTGTAATTTCTTTCATGTGCATTGGCAGCCAGATCCAGGTCAGAAAAGAAAGCAAGAATAAAAGAAGACATATTTAAGGTGTTTGGACAAAGTTGCCACTTTCATGCATCTATTTTAGATATTTAAAAGTGCTGCATTATTTGAAGGATTTAATCATGTGGTGTTTGTGGAAACTATGGCATGTGACCAGGGAAAAAAATTTGAAGTCTGTTTCTAAGTCGTGGCTTTTGGAAAAATCCTCTTTTTCATTAGCAATTATAAAACCTGAAATGATGATTGATTCAAATTTAGATCAATATGTAGAGCTGTTATTTCTAGGCAGTATTTCCTGCTACAATTTATATATACTTTATACTGCATGTTTAAGTTCATTTCTGGGTATATATTCAAAATTAAGAAAGTCTATTATATGGATCAAAGAAAAAAAGCCAAATTTTTGTATTAAAGAATCACAAAGTGAAGCATAGACAATCAACTTTTACAGTTCTACCTGTTGAAATGCTTTTAGTTTGAAAAGTATCCTAAAATTCCTTTTATATACAACTATCATCTTTTCTATACAGGCACATTAATATAGGGTAGTGCTTTTAAGAAGACATAGACTTATAGCTCCATTTTTATATTGTTCTTATCCAAAAATGAGACCAAAGGTAAAATAAATAAAATATTGAACAAGATTAAAAATAGCTAATATTTATTGAACGCTTACTATGTGTCAGAAGCCATTTAAGCATTTTTACATGTGCAAATTCAGTCCCCATGACAGTTTATGCATTCTATCATTATCCCCTACAGATCTGACAACTGAGGTGTAGAGAAATTTAAAAACATACTAGATCACACATCTAGTTCATGAGAGATCAAGGATTCAACCCCAGGGAGTCTGCAGAATCCACATCCCTAACCAGTACAACATACTGACAAATTAAAGTGTTTCAATCTATGAGCACGGAAATCTAATCAAATCAAGGTGAAAATGACATACACAGTAGGTTTTTTCTTTCTTTCTCTTCTTCTTCTTCCTCTTCCTCTTCCTCCTCCTCCTCCTCTTTCTTCTTCTTCTTCTTCTTCTTCTTCTTCTTCTTCTTCTTCTTCTTCTTCTTCTTCTTCTTCTTCTTCTTCTTCTCCTCCTTCTCCTTCTCCTTCTTCTTCTTCTTTTCTTCCTATTATTATTATTTTTCACATGGAGTCTCATTCTATCGCCCAGGCTGGAGTACAGTGGCACGATCTTGATTCACTGCAACCTCTGCCTCCTGAGTTCAAGCGATTCTCCTGCCTCAGCCTCCCAAGTAGCTGAGATTACAGGCGCACACCACCACGCTTGGCTAATTTTTGTATTTTTAGTAGAGACTGGGCTTCTCCATGTTGGTCAAGGGGTCCCGAACCCCTTACCTCAGGTGATCAGCCCGCCTTGGCCTCTGAAGTGCTAGGATTTCAGGAATGAAATCCTAGCTTATTAGCATAACAAGATCTTCACTCGTGATCATTTGGCATACCTTATCTCAGAAGCAAATGCATGTACTGGTTATTACAAATAATTAAAAATGAGATTTATTTAGTCTATCACATTCTTTATTAATTAAAATATAATATTATTAAAACCATATCAAGTTTTTACTTAATTGAATTTTGTGGATAAAATTTACATCAGCATGGTGTTCAAAAGTGGTTCAAAGTGTTTGACCGAACTCATTGTTTCTTTTGCCAACTGGTGTCATAAGTTCAGATAGACTCATCTTAGGTCATAGGATTATAGAAAAAATTTCAAAGCATGAAGAATATAACCTTCATTCCCTGATGTATGAGTATTCATTCTTTACATGAAAACATCTAGGGTGGAAAATCGCAACTTTGTAAGACAGTCTTTTCATCTTTGAACAACTCCAATAAGAAACAACTTTCTGACTTATTTCAGATATTGCAATCTGCCATGTTGGTTAGACAGTGATCAGGGCTTAATGTTGGATAGTATAATAAAATTTGCTATAAGAAAACAAATAACATAAAAATATTAAGGAAAATGGGTAATATAATCAGCCTAGCTCATATCAGCTTTAGATTTGTGGTAGTTCTAGGATATGGCATATTTAAAACTTTATAACAGCAGTTTCTCTAACTAAATCATATCAAGTATTAGGTTATTCACTTACATGAATATTTGTACATTGAAAAAATTGCTGAATTTTAAAATAATGAGCAACTTTATCTCTTTGGTTATTAACAATTCAGGGACAAGTATCACACTCACAAAGGAATAAGTCATAGTTCTCTTTCATTTTGGAATATATTGTGTATTCAACCTGACAGCTTTTTAAGACACAATACAACAAAAAGTACCACATTTGAAAGGCTGTGAATTAATATCTCCAGGACGAAAGTAACATATAAAGCTTTCAACTGAAATACAGTTTTAGTCCCATTCATTGGCAGTGGAGGCTGTTAAAAGGGGTACAATGATACTGTTTCTGTTTTTTCACCTCTTCACATTCAGGCGATCTCACATTCAGCAGAATTTACCCCTTCATTCACAATATCCCGGTGGAGCATTTTGATCAGGTAATTTTGGTTTTCATAACAGACTTTTCAAAACTTTGTACTGTATCTAGGTGACTTTCAATATTTGAAAATCACTTATACTTGCATTGGAAATTTATTTTCTACATTCCATTTATTACCCAGGTAAATAAAAATATTTTATTGTGGCTTAAATGCCATCTTTTCACAGATGTATTATTTGACTATCTTATCAAAGTTACGCTTTTTAACTTCATCATTAAATCTAGTTTTCTTCATAGAACTTGTCAAATTTGATATATTTATTTTTCACATATATTTATATTTCTCTCTTCTTCTAAATTGTAAAGCTAGAGCTGTGACCACATCTACCTTGCTCTCCATTAAATCCTCAACATTGACAAATTATTAAATTATTATTCAAATTGATTAGTAAATTTTTACAAAAAATAATAAATGAAAAAATATAAAAACATGGTCAAACCACCTATATGTTCACTATAGTTTCTTTTTATAGATTCTTTTTTTTGTCAGACCTGTGAGCAGGATGTATATATATTCTTTATTTCTTATTTTCTGCCATTGTGGAAGGGCCTTTATCTGGCTCTTGGGAGATTTGTCCTGCTTAGCCCAAAGTTATACTCTTCTGCTCAGATAAGAGAAAATTATTAAAAGGCATTCACATCCTAAAACCTGAGATTACAAAATACAGGTTTACTGAGGTTTGATAGGTATTTATCTACAACAAAGAGCACATAGTCAAGGAAAGGTAGAATTTTGTAGATGAGAGCAGCTGATGTGACAGAATATCAATATTCTTGTGTTCATTTTGCTTTGTAACAAGCCATATGATACCAGACATATTTTAGCCTCTCTGAGATCTGTATTACTATATGTAATGCATGGGGATAATAAAAGATAACAAAATTTTGGTGAATTATCAATGGAGTAATATATTTGAAAGAGCTATGACAAGCTAAATAATCATACAAGTTCAGGTTACAATAATAATAGTGACCAGCATATTAAAAGAATATGATATTCAATCTTTGTTTTATACAACAAACAATTCTTTTTTTGATTTCTGTTTTAGTTTTTCCTATCCACAGTTACAGTAATTTAAGTTTGCTCAAGCTTTACAAGCAATTGTTTTATCTCCTCTGCAGACTATTTGAGCAAATACAGGAAAACACTATAGTAAGGTACAGTGATTGTTAGAGTTTATTATTCCTAGCATCAGTTAAATAGACCTTTTCTCTTCAGTCTTCCCACATTTTCACTATCTTAGATCTTCCTAAAAGCTGACTGGCTTCTGAGAAATCAAAGCGGTTCCCTCTCCTGTATTTTCACCATGTCCTTGACAATGTTTTAAATGAACTTAAGCTGTAATGGGGCTTAGTAAATTTCACCTCTCTGGATACTCAACTCTCTTTGCTAACATCCCATCACCTAACATGTAGTGGATACAGAATGTACTTGCATGGTTAAGGCTGAACTTCACGTCCTCAACATTTAGAGAAGCAATTCACAGCAGATAGTGAGCAATTCAGCCAGGGCCTATTTACCCTAGTCATTTATTTTAAAAACCCTAACACTAAAACTAGACCATTTTAAATGGTAGATAAAAGGCAGTGAAATTGATGAATGCCTTTTGGCAAGTACAGTTGAGTTTCCATGGGGTTTTATACATTATTGACACTGTCAGTGATTTCGGTGATTGTGGCTACAGCTGGGATGTTATTATTACTATGTTGCAGTACTTCTGTTGGGAGGCTATTCCGTGGTCACAGCTGGAAGTGTTAGTGGCATTTGATGTTCATGACCTGCAGTAATTGTACCATTTTATAAGAGGAGTTCACGAAATCCATAGTCAAGAATTAAGCTGTGCCCAACCAAGTGACTTAACGCTAGTAGGCAAGAGAATGAACAGGAGTGGCCTCAGTCAGAATTCAATAGTTGCCACAAGAGACTGAGCAAGTCGTTGTGAGGGTAATGCTACTGTACAATGGCCCCAATCTACACAGAAGTCTGAGGTTGCTGTGTTGGCACTGATACGTTTCCTTCCCGGCTGTCTTTGGGGTGGGAATTTTGTATGCCTTTAAGGCCAAGTGAATTCTACTCCATAAATGTATTATGTGATGAATAACCCTTTGACTTTCTCTGAATTTTTGTTCAGATTATAAAAGTAATACATGTTCATTATGGATAATTTGAACAATACAACAAAGGATAAAGAATAAATTTGAAATCACATTTAATCTTACTGCTCAGAGGTTACCAATTTTAATATTTCTTTGGACATCTTTCCAAATATATATGCATGCACAGTTTTTACAAAATTGAATTAATGCTGTGCGTACAGTTTTTTTTATCAAAATAAATCTGTCTTTCTACACTTAGGATTAGGACTTAATTAATGGGCTGATTCATAATATAAGCAGGAGCCAATGAAATTATTTCAAGCTTCTGAGATAAAGAATAAGTTGATTTATTACAAAAACATAAATTGGACTTTTAACAAAACAGTCCTAAAATATGCATCTTTTTTTGTGTAGCTTAGAGTCAACTTTATGATGACAAGGATCACACCTAGGTAAATCAAACAGTGGTTAATCCTACATAGTACAATAGGCATTGAGAGACCACTCTAATATCCTATGCCCCAATTACTTTCTTTGTTAACAATTTCTGATTATCTAAATTAAATCCTGAGAGATCAACCTTTTGAAACACAGCAATTGTGGATGCAGAAATCCTCCGTTAAAAAGCAATCGTGTTGGTGTTGGTGGAGCAGGGCAAGTCTATTGTCACTTACTGACATGGGCTAGTTGCCAATGTCTTCTAAGGCTTTAAAAAGAAGAGAGAAGAAAGCTGAGGAAAAGGCAGGCAGTTTGTGCCAGGGAAATGAGGAATAGGATTCGTGTATAAAACTAATTTACAAGTGCACACGGATAGACTGCCAAAGCCATAGAATAGTCAAGATTACTACCTGCGAGCCAGACTACATGTCTACCTGTGTCTATTACTAGCACAATGAACTTAATACGGCTCAGAATAAATATTATGTCCTCAATTCAGTAGGTACCCATAATGACTTCCTTGTTTCAGGATAATAGTAATCTTCTCCCAGTAACTAAAACATTACAGTTGAACCTTCACTCTCACACCTACCATTTAAAAATATATTGTTATGACTTCTTAATTTTACCTAATAATATCCATTCTTACCAAATACTGGAGCTTTTTAAACCACTTATTACCTCTCACTTGATCTATGACATTAACCCTCTAGTTAGTTTTTCTCTCTCCACTATTTCCTCTATGAGGTATTTCTATACACAATAACCCATTAATAGTTCCCATTGTTTAATCAAGCCCATGCTGACTAAAGCTCTCAATAGCTCTCCATTGTTAATAATAATAAAAGCAAACAACTTGACTTAATGACTTAATGACTAAGATATTCCAAATCTCTCTTCTCTGCCATATTCTCTCTACTTCTTTTTGGTATCTTATACTTCAGCAAACTTGGTCTTCTACTTCTTATAAACATATTTGGTACTTCTGTCACTTTGAATACATTGATTCTGTTTTTGTTTATCTCCTTTTACCATTACTGTTCATTAAAATTATTTCCATCAGCATTTTCTGAAGACAGAACTGTATCTTCCTCAGAACTCCATCCCCAGAGTTTAGACAATGATTTCTCAGAGTAGGTGATCAGTAAATGCTGGTGGAGTAAATTTATGTAGAAATGAATCCATATCCCTGAAAATAAACATTTTAAGGCAACGATGGAAATCAGTACATATGATGGTTTATTTTATATGCAAACTTGACTGCACCAGTGGGTGCCCAGATATTTGGTGAAACATTATTCTGTCTTTGAGGGTGCTTCTTGATGAGATTAACACTTGAACTAGCAGACTGAGTAAAGCAATTTGCCTTCCTTAATGTGGGCAGCCTTTATCCAATCAGTTGAAGGTTCACATAGAATTAAAAAACTGATCCTCCCACAAGTAAGAGGAAACTCCTCCTGCCTGAGTGCAGGAGCTGGGATATCTGTCTTTTCTTGCCTTTAGACTTGAAGTAAAAGATTGGCTCTTCTTGGGTCTGCTGGCTTTCAGATTGGCTCTTAATACCATTGGCTTTCCAGGCTTTCAGACCTTCAGACTTGGTCTAGAACTACATCTGCCATCCTGGGTCTCCAGCTCACCAGTTAGTAGATCTTGAGACTTTTGAGTCTCCATAATTGTGTGATAGTTTCCTATAATAAATAGTTTTATATATCTATCATGTGTCTCCTGTTGATTCTGTTTCTCCAGAGAACCCTAATACATGAGACTTGTCTGAGAGAAGAGTACTAAACAAAGGCCTAAAAGCAGAAATACATATGATTTCTTTGAGGGAAATGAATAAGAAAGGAGATGCAAGGAGACATTTCCTCACTGAAATTTTTCCCATAAAACAATTGCATGGATTTTCACAGTTGTTCTCTCATACTACTCTACCTTTCCTGGCCCTGATTCAGATTCACTAATGAGTCATATGAATCTGGAGGAACAGAGGTTCCACTGCAGCACATGCAGATTGAAATGGCAAATCAGACTTTTTTTTTTTTTTGAGATGGAGTCTCACTCTGTTGCCCAGGCTGGAGTGCGGTGGTGCCATCTTGGCTCACTGCAACTCCGCCTGCTGGGTTCACACCATTCTCCTGTCCCAGCCTCCCAAGTAGCTGGGGCTACAGGCGCCTGCCACCACGCCTGGCTTTTTTTTTTTTTTTTTTAATAGAGACAGGGTTTCACCACGTTAACCAGGATGGTCTCGATCTCCTGACCTCGTGATCCACCCACCTTAGCCTCCCACAGTGCTAGGATTACAGGCGTGAGCCACTGAGCCTGGCTGAGACATGTTTTATTGCTACTCAGGTCCACCCAACTCCTAACCTAGACCCTTTGTAATGAAGATGAGAAAAGCAATAACAGAAATTAAAGAAGAATCATTATTTAAAGTGAAATCAATTTATTTTTAGAAAACAATCTAATTTTGAGTTGAATTTGATTCTTTTATCTTGACTTGTTTTTCTATGTCAAAACTAGTCAGTTATACTTGAAAACATACATTTTTATATATAGGAATATCTTACATGCTATTTGCTTGGTTTAACAAAGGTGGTGCTCTTAATATATTACCACCATACAAAATAAACTTGTTTTTATTATTAGTCACATTTATAACCTTTAATTTTATGTTTCTCCATTAGTAAATCATGAAGTATTTTACCTCAATAGTCTTTTTTATATTTTGCTGCCTCTTTTACTTTTATTCAGTTTTTAATTAGAGCTAATCTATGTTCACTTTACAAAAGTTAGAATATATTGATAAACACAAAGAAAGAAAAATGCAAATAATGTATGATCCAATAACCACTGTGATATTTATATTTTTATAGTTATTATTTGTACATATGAATACTTATATGCATATATATATAATCTTTTAAAATGGAAGTGGAATTTCACCACACAAATGGCTACTTTTATCTTTCTAGTTTATACTCACACAAAAAATTTTATATACACATAATTGTGTATGTGTATGTGTGTGTATATGTACATGTGTGTATAAATATACACATATATACATTGTACAGACACATACATATACATATGTATACAAAACGTGCAGATATAACTATACATTTATAGTTATATATCTTGGGAAAGATAGTTTTAATGACTGCATAATAATTCACAATAAATATTTCATTATGTATATAACTAATGCTTTGTTGTAGGATAATATAGATGTATCCAGTGTTGTAATTTATATCCTTGTTTACATATTTTTCCCGTATGTTCTAAACTTGTGTTGCCAGGATATAAGAGGCTATAACAGTTTTGGAAATTTTAATATTCATTGCTAGATTGTCCTTTAGGAAGCCGGTATAAATTTATATAAAGTGATTGCCCATTTCCCTGTGTTCTAGCCCACAGTGGGAATAATATTTTTTGAAAAGAAAATCTCCTTGTTTTAATAATTTGCAATTATTTGATTATTGGTATTATTAAATCAATTTCATAAGTAATTTTTTGACTGTTCATCATTCACTTATCTAATACGTATTTACTGAATGCCTAATATATGTCCAGCAAAGTTTTGCCTTTATATACAGAAAGAAAAAAAATAGCCTGATGAATTAAAAATGCCAACAATTAAAACCAGAGAGAAGCAAGACTTAACAATTATTGTGGGTATAGCTATTGACTCGTGGAGCTGACTGGCAACAGAGGAAAAGCTGACTAAATATTTTAGTAAGTTTTATTAACAGAAGAACTTTCATTTTTACTAATTGAGACTGTGAGTTTTCAGACCTAAAACAAATCTGGTTCCCCAAGCTTCTATAGGCAGAAAACAGGAGAAAGAATTTGCTAAGTCTCCAGAAGAAAATATTAACCAAAAGCTACCACAGATGTGACTAAGTGAAAAAAAGTAAAACCTCCAAAAGTCTGGATTGAAAAGAAATGGAAAATAATGGACTGTGAGACAAATCCCTGGAAGGGAATTAGATTAGGATATCTAACGAAGGAATATTTCCAACTCGTCAGGATGGAAGCCCATTGCAATACCTGTCCCGTGGGATTTTAGAATCGGTGGGGCCCCTACATGCTTTTTACTATTCTTCCCTTTCAAGATGGGATTTTTAAAAAGTTATCCTGTGACATTCTAGTAATATGTGTTGTGTACATGGGGTAAATAGCCTACCTATTTCATAGGTTTCTTGATAGAGAAAAAACATATTAAGACCTGAAATCGGGACTATCAGGACACTTTGAGTCTGGTGCTGTGACGTGCTGATAATTTGTAGGTGTTTTCTTTGGTTAGGAAGCAAATCTACTGTGTGCACAGAAAGAGCAATGAAAATTTGTAATAAAATGTGTGGAGCATTGTAAATTAAATTTGTTTTCCCCTAGCTCGAGCAATCAGGGAAGACTAAAAAATAAGGGACATCCAAATTGGGAAAAAGAGGTCAGACTATCTCTTTTTGCTGATGATATGATCTTACACCTAGAAAACTCTAAAGACTCCTCCAAAAGACTTCTAGATCTAAAAAATGAACTCAGTAAAGTCTCAGGTTATAAAACCAATGTACACAAATCAGTAGCATTGCTATATGTCAACAATGGCCAAGCTGAGAATCAAATCAAGAACTCAACCTCTTTTATAATGGCTACAAAAATATCTAAAAATATACTTAACCAAAGAGATGAAAGATCTCTACAAGGAAAACTACAAAACACTGCTGAAATAAATCATGGATGACATAAAAAACTGGAAATATATCCCATACTCATGAATTAGAAGAGTCAAATAAAAATGATTGTACTGCCCAAAGCAATCTATGGATTCAATGCAATTCCTATCAAAACACCAACATAAGTATCCACAGAATTATAAAAAAAACTATTGTAAAATTCATATAGAACCAAAAAAGATCCCAGATAGCCAAAGCAACCCTAAGTAAAAAGAAAAAAAATTAGAGGCATTACATTACCTGACTTAAAATTATACTACAAAGCTATTATAACCAAAAAAGCATGGTACTGGTAAAAAAGTAAATGCATGGAACAATGGAACAGTAGAGAACCCAGAAATAAAGTCAAGTACTTAAAACCAACATATCTTTGACAAAGCATACAAAACATAAGTTGGAGAAATTCAATAAATGGTGCTAGAAAAATTGGATAACCACATGTAGAAGAATAAAATTGGATCCCTATCTCTTACTATATACAAAATTAACTCAACATGGATTAAAGACTTAAACTTTAGATCTGAAACCATAAAAAATTCTAGAGGAAAACCTAAGAAATACTCTTCTGGATGTTGGCTGAGGGAAAAAATTTATGGCTAAAACCCCAAAAGCTAATTCAACAAAAAGAAAAATGAATAAATGGAAACTATATAAACTAAAAAAACTCTGCACAGCAAATAATCATCACAGTAAATAGACAACCTACAGAATGGGAGAATATATTTGCAAATTATGCATGTGACAAAAAACTAATATCAGAATCTACAAGAAACTCAAATCAGCAAGAAAAAAATCAAATGATCTCATCAAAAAGGGGGCAACGGACATAACTAGGCATTTCTAAAAATAAGATATACAAGTGAACAAACATATGAAAATATGCTCAATACCACTAATCATCAGCGAAATGCAAATTAAAACCACAGTGAGATGCCACCTTACACCACTCAGAATGGCCATAATTAAAAAGTAAAAAAAAAAAAGAAAACAAAAACAAAACATAATAGATGTTGGTATGAATGTGATTTTTAAAAAGGAACAGTTACACACTGCTGGTGGGAATGTAAATTAGTACAAACTCTATGGAAAACAGTACGGAGATTTCTCAAAGAACCAGAAGTATTAGATCTACTATTCAATCTGGCAATCTCACTACTGTGTTTCTACCCAAAGAAAAAGAAGTCACTTTATCAAAAAGACACCTGCACATGTAAGTTTATCACAGCACAGTTCACAATTGCAAAGATACAGGATTAACCTAAGTGCTCATCAACTGATGAGTAAAGAAAATGTGATATTATATATATATATATATATACACACACACACACTACATATATATAAACATATATGTAATATAATTAATATTCCATGGAATACTACTCAGCCATAAAAAAAGAATAAAATAATGTCTTTTGCAGCAACTTGGATGGAACTGCAGACCATTTTTCTAAGTGAAGTAACTCAGGAATTGAAAGCCAAATACCTTATATTCTCACTTATAAGTGGGAGCTAAGCTATGGATAAACAAAGACATATAGAGTGGTATAATGGCTGGGCACAGTGGCTCACTCCTGTAATCCCAGCACTTTGGGAGACTGAGGCAGGTGGATCACCTGAGGTCAGGATTTCACGACCAGCCTGGCCAACATGGCAAAAATCCATCTCTACTAAAAAAAAAAGCCATAAAAATTAGCTGGTCATGGTGGCACACACCTGTAATCCCAGCTGCTTGGGAGGCAGAGGCAGGAGAATCACTTGAACTTGGGAGGTGGAGGTTGCAGTGAGCCGAGATGGTGCCATTGCACCCCAGCCTGGGCAACAGAATGAGACTCTGTCTCAAAAAAAAAAACATAGTGGCATAATGTACACTGAAGAGTCCTAGTGGGGTAAGATAAGAGGAAGATGAGGGATGAAGAACTCTCTGTTGGGTGCAATATACACTACTTGGGTGATGGGTGCACTAATTTCCTACATTTCACCACTATACAATTCATTCATGTAATCAAAAACCACTTCTACCCCTAAAGCTACTGAAATTTTAAAAAAATAAATAAAAAAGTTTCTCCAGTTATAACCTTACAAGAAAAGTATAGACCCTTGCCTCATAATACAGACTTATTTGTGTGAGACAGGTGCACCTCCTGGTTCTGTTATCATCAGATTCGGTCATGGGACTCACTTTTACTGATAAAGGAGGTGTGAAAATGACAGCATTCCAGTTCATTGTAGATTATTTAAGAACCTTCTTTTAGTTTCAATAGCTCGTGTGCTCATTTTTTTTTCTTCTGTGAGAATAGCATGTCCCAGATTGAGCCTCTCCCTCATCATAAAGAAGGCAGGTAGATGAGAGAAGCAGTAACAGCAGGCCCAAGCCAACCACCAATTCTTATAAAACATAAGCCAGAAACATAACATTGCGATTGAAAGACATTGACATTTGGAAGATTTTTCCACAGCAACACTGGCTAATACAGTGATCATTTCAACCTGATTCCAGATTTTAAAGATAATTTCTCTAGTGATCTTCAAAGTGTGGTCCCAGACTACACTGTAATTACATGTGACTAATAAACTTCTGGGATTTCATAGTCCTTATCTGTCCAATGTCAGGTGTCAGATGTTCGGCCATCATCATAACCTTGAAGTAGAAATCCTTTTCTCACTGATGGGGTGAATAGACGCAATAAAAGAAACAAAGTATCTAGGTCTTAAATTTGAGGTGTGACTGGACTCCGTTGTGCTCCCTCTAGTGTGTGTGAAATGTTAATAGAGATGAGGGCAAGCAGCGTAAAAATCAACATGACTATTATCTGAACACTTTTTAAGTAAAATTTTCATCTGGTAGAGAATTTTTATTCTCAAATATTGGTTCCAAAAGTGAGATATGTTAGCACATCTTAAAAAGAAGCACACTTCACCGAAAAACAAAGCACTCATTTTGATGGCGTCAGCAGCCCATCTGAAGTGGCTGCTGTGAGGGTGCCAGGTACAGTGGGGAAGGCGTCGCTGGGGCTGCCCTCCACAGAACCAGCAGGGGCCAGGAGCAGGTGATCCCAGCGGGAACCCTGCACCCTACTGAGTTGGCAGGGTGAGACCCCTGCACTCCCAGGTGCAGCCGCAGCTGCCTAGCCATAGCTTCGGACCTGGGCATCCCTGTCCTCTCAGGGCCCCGGGATGTCTCATGTCCCCACAGACTTGGAAGTGCCTGCTCCCACTTCCTAGCCTCTTCCTGTTCCCAGTACCAGCTCTGTGCAGAACAAAGATGTGAACACGTCCTGATAGCCAAGTCCAGGCACTGTTGTGACCTGACTGGGTGCGTGTATGCTCAGTGTGTGCACTCGGGGAATGTCCCAGCCCCCCTACTACCTCCCTTAGGCCCATCTGGAAACTGCTTCTGAGGCTGAAACTTTGGGCACTAATGAGCATGGGGAAGAGAGGCCTGGGGCTGAGGGTGGCTTGGTGTAGGTTTGCGGGTGCCCCTTGGTGCTGATAGCCTGGGCTCTGTGGAGGGCATGTTGATGGAGGAGGGAGACAGGTTCCTGGTTGGGAAGGACTGGGTCCCTGGGGAAACCCACCTTCAAGGCAGGCATGGCTTTAAGTCTGAGGGTCAGGTTGCCAGTTCCTGGTGAAGTCCATGACCCTGAGTGAGAAATTCCTTGATGCCTTTCAACCAACCAAGTGGTGATTTTTCCAGGCCCACACATGGACCAATCGACACTCACTTCCTCCTGCCCATGGACCAATCAGCATGTACTTCCTCCATTATGAGCCTATAAAAGCACCATACTCAGCCAGACTCAGACACTGGTAAGGGCCACCTGCCTGCAGAAAGGAGCTATTTTAGGTCTCCCTTCTGCTGAGGGCTGCTCCGGTTCTCAATAAAACTCCTCTCCACCTCACTCACCCTCCAGGTATCAGCAAAACCTCATTCTTTTTGGATGGGGGACAAGAACTCAGGACCTGCCAAATGGCAGGAGCAAAAGGAGCTGTAACATTTCCCTGACCACGTCCCCGACTTGTGGGCAGGGGCTAAAGGGGCTGTAACACTATAGCCCTCCTGCCTTCTGCTGGTGCCTGGCAGCCACCCCCTCCAACGGGAAGCATCAGTGCCGGAAAGCATCAGTGGGACCGGGCTGGCCCGGGAGTCATGGCCCAGAGCAAGGTGGTGGGACTGAAAGAGCTATAACACAAATGGGCTGAAACACACCCCACTAAAACATGCTTCCCTGTTCACCATACTGTGAATAATGAGGAGAGTAGAGCTGCAGCCCTTCTGGCAGTATAGACATTGGGGCTCCTTAAGCCAGGACTGCGACACACTGTAACACCCTCTTTGGGGCTCTGTGGCTCCAGGCATCTCTCAGTTTTCAGGTGCTACCACGTTTTCCCTTATTCAGACCCTGGTGCACACAGCAGAAGCCACTTTCCTTATGTCTGGTCCAGCCTCAGCCTCACAAGGGGCCAGGGCCCATGCTGGTGCTTGGAGTTGCCTGCCCCACCCTATAGCAGCCAGTGTGCCTGGCTATGGGCAGTGGCTGGACCCCACGCTTGCTTGTTTACACATCCCTCACCACTCAACACCTGGCTTGCCCTTGGCAGGCATGGGATCCAGGCTGGTAGCTCAAGTGAAGAGCAGCCTACTGGGCCAAATGAGTGGAATGGGCCTAGTGGGTGCAAGCAAAGCTCAAGCAGAGACCTGCTGGCCACAGAGGTTTCCAGCTGGTTAAGCGACACCCAAAGGATCCTGTGACATTTTAGACCTCGCTGTTGCCTGGAGTTTATAAAGAATGTATTAGAAAAGTAGTATGTTGACTCCAATAATACCAAAAGAAACTATACATTAAAATTTTGCATTGATTTTTTCCAACTGGAGGTAATTTGTACTAGGCACTGAAAGAAGAAAACAATATAGTTAAACTGTACAATGTTATCAAATAAGTTTTTGTTATTTAATATGAAGGAAGCCACAGATAGGAAACTCCCAAAAGTACTTCCTAAAATTCTAGTGGTTACTCAGAAGAGCTCATTTTATAAAGTATTTATTGTCAGGGAGGTTGAACAATCCACAACATCATGGTTTTCCATAACCTGATTTTAAACTTTCTAAAATTCCAAGTGTCACTCTGTGGCTCAAAGTCAGTATTTTAGTACACAAAGATAAAGAAAATGAATACACGTACATGGTAACTATAAAAGAGAATAGAGAACTGGTCAAAACCAAATCAAAGGAGAAAGTACATGTATTTTTTTCTATCAATTATCATAAATTGTACACAATTTATACTGAATCATGTGGAAAGTGACAACAATTTTAACTCACATTAATGATAAGTAAACATTTGTGGAATTTAATTTATCTGGTCGACTATTTTTTTCTTATAATTAAGGTATAATTTACA